>NC_056038.1:12889954-13194056 GCF_004379255.2 Salvia splendens
TGAACCCTTCAGGTTGGTCCATGTAGATTTCTTTATCTAAATCTCCATGCAGAAACGCCGTCTTCACATCAAGTTGCTCGATCTCCAGGTCTGAGCTGGCAGCAATCGCGAGCACAACTCTGATTGAAGACATCTTCACCACTGGTGAGAAAATCTCTTCAAAATCAACACCCTTTCTCTGACTGAAACCTTTCACAACCAGTCTGGCCTTGTACCTTGGTTGTGAGCTGTGCTCCTCAGCCTTCAATCTGTAGACCCACTTATTTTTCAGTGGTCTCTTGCCGGCTGGCAACTGCACCAAGTCATAGGTGTGATTTTGATGTAAGGAGTTCATCTCCTCCTTCATGGCCTCTAACCACTTCTCATTTTGGTCATGCGCCATGGCTTCAGCAAAACTCTGTGGCTCTCCTCCATCAGTGAGCATTACATACTCATGTGGGCTATATCTGGTAGAAGGTTGTCTTTCTCTGACCGACCTTCTGACTGGAGGGACTTCATCTTGTGCAGGTCGAGTCTCCTCGTTGCCTGCTCCATCATCAATCGGATCGCCTTGCTCCGGTTGGATATCTCCCCCGTAATCCTGAACCGTCGGTGAAGGAACTGGATCTAAGTTTACAGGAACTTCTGAATTAGATTCAGGCTTTTCTTTCGCATCATCAGGAACTTGATCTTCAAGGAATACGACATCCCTGCTTCTGATGACCTTCCTGTTAACCGGGTCCCATAATCTGTAACCAAACTCTTCATGAGCGTATCCCAAGAAGATACATGGTTTGGTTTTGTCATCAAGCTTGGATCTCTCATCTTTTGGAATGTGCACGAACGCCCTGCAGCCAAACACTCTCAAGTGTTTGTAAGACACATCTTTTCCGGACCAAACTCTGTCTGGAACGTCACCGCCCAGAGGAGTTGATGGAGAAAGGTTGATCAAGTCAACTGCAGTCCTCATAGCTTCACCCCAAAAGGATTTGGGCAATTTGGAATGCGACAGCATGCATTTGATTCTTTCACAAATCGTTCTGTTCATCCTCTCTGCCACTCCATTGTGTTGTGGAGTCTTTGGGACACTTTTCTCAAGCTTGATACCATGGTTCTTGCAGTGCAGCTCAAATGGGCCTTGGTACTCGCCGCCGTTGTCTGCACGAACACACTTCAGCTTCCTTCCCTTCTGCCGCTCGACTTTTGCTTGAAAATGCTTAAAGACCTCCAAGGTTTGGTCTTTGGTTTTCAGAGCAAAGCACCAGACTTTTCTCGAAAAATCGTCAATGAAAGTGACGAAATATAATGCGCCACCAAGAGTTCTGTCTTTCATGTAGCACAGATCAGTGTGCACCAAATCAAGAGGCTGGGCTTTTCTTGAGGGAGAGAAGCTTTTGAATGCGACTCTGTGTTGTTTTCCAGCCAAACAATCAACACAAGTTTCCAAATGCATTCCTTTTACCTCAGGGATGAGGCTTCTTCTAGCCAAGATCTCCAGACCTTTCTGGCTCAAATGTCCAAGCCTCTTATGCCATATCTCAATGGAGGAATTTTTGACGACTGCATTTACCTCTCCATTGGACAACGTTGCATGCATCAAGTAGAGCGAATTTTGCTTTCTACCTTTTGCTGCAATGAGGGAGCCTTTTATCAGCTTCCATTTTCCTTCGCCGAAATGGTTGATGTAACCATCGTCGTCGAGCTTGCCGGTGGAAATAATATTGAGTCTGATATCAGGAACATGTCGAACATCTCTTAAGACGAGCTTACACCCCGTGTTAGTAAGCAGATGAATGTCTCCTATACCAGCAACTTCTGTCACGCCGTGATTGGCCATTCTGACTTTGCCAAAGCTGCCACCGGTGTAGGATGCAAACATATCACGATATGGTGTGATGTGATATGATGCACCCGAATCAACGATCCAGTCTGTTTGTTGGCATGACGAACTCACACAGGCATCATCGCAAACTACGACGACATCGCCATCAGTTGCAACTGCCGTTGTGTCCTTCTCAGCATTTTCATTTTTTCCCCGCGTTTGATCTCTTTTCTTCTTTCTGCAGTCTCTCTCGTAGTGGTTTAGACCACCGCAGTAATGGCATTTGAAGTCTTTTTTGTGTTTAGACTTCCCCCTGGATTTGTCTCTCGTGTTTTGAGAGTTTCTATTTTTACTTCTCCCTCGATCACTATTTTCAGCAACCATCGCCTTTATCTCAGAAGAATGATCTTGCTCCCTTCTTCTGGATTCTTCGTTAAGAAGACAATCTTTGACCATCTGCAAGGTCAGTGCTCCCCCTGGAGCCGAGTTGCTGATTGACACCACAAGAGTGTCCCAACTATCCGGCAACGAACTGAGTAGCAATAAAGCTATCACTTCATCATCAAGAGAAATCTTCATGTTGATAGATTGGTTGATAAGACCTTGATATGCGTTGAGGTGCTCCGTCATGTTGGCACTCTCGACATATCGCAATCGAACGATTTTTCTGATGATGGATGCTTTGTTCAAGGCATTTTTCCTCTCGAACATAGCTTCCATTTTCTTCCAAAGAACATCAGCCTTTTCCTCATTGGCGAAATGATGGAAGATACTGTGTTCGATGAAGCGCCGGATGTAACCAACGGTCTTTCTATGCATGATGATCCATTCATCATCACTCATATCTTTTGGTTTGACATCATCTCCATGTAAGGGCAAATAGAGATCCTTACAGTAGAGGAGATCCAACATGCTTGGCTTCCAAATTGAGTAATTCGATCCGCACAATTTGAACATGCCACCAAGCGAAGAAGATTCCTCCATTTTTAATCCGCCTCAGAACCACGATGGCTCTGATACCACTTGTTGGGAAAAGTGGTGATAATTATCAAAGAGTATCAAAAATAAATTGATACTTGCACAGCGGAACCAGGATAATTCTTTTTCCCTCTTGCTGGATTAAATAATGGGACCAAACCAAGAAAACAAATTTGGTGCAGAATAAAAGTGTGAGACGAGAATTTTACGTGGAAACCCAAATCGGGAAAAAACCACGAGACCGAAGTCTAAATCTTCCACTATGTATATAGTAGGCTTACAAATCTCCCTACACTCTATAGGGGAAACACAAAATCTCAAGTTGAATAACTTGGAATACGCACAAGAGGAGTGAACTACAATTTTAAGGGAGATAGGAATTTTTCCTCACTTCTTCTTCTCTCAAAATGTACTCACCGAAACTCTCTCTTGTTCTCTCTCACTAGCTGATGTGATTCAGCTCTTGCACTGCTCTTCATCGATGAATTGCAGCTCTATTTATAGAAGGAATGAGCTGCAAATTTCAACTCCTATAGCCAACTCTACAACCGTCCTATAGCTTCATTTTGTGAGAGTATTTCAAAGGCTGCAGATTTGCAATAAATTGCTGCAACTCTTCTTCACCATTTTAGTCAACTTTTGTTGGCTAATCTTCACAAGCCTTTTTTTTTCAACTATAGCGGCTGCTTCCACGTGAGGTGGATAATCTCAACAGCTTCAAAGCTGCTTTCGCCATCGCAAGTGCACCCTCATAGGTCTGACTTCCGCCAATGAAACCGCTCATGTGGACAAAAACGCCCCCGGGAATCCCTGACTCCCTAGACAGTTCGTCATTTCTCAGCCCACGCCATGGAGCAGGAAGTGCCTTGCGGCTCTCAAATCTATCGGGTGCCATTGCCACTGCCTGGACTCGCCAACTTTTACTTCGGTCATCCTAGTACATTTCCACATGATGCAATCGTGTATACATGGTGTTAAGAAGGATTCCGTGTACATGTAGATGCAAGTTAAAGAAAAGAACAAGTGGGCGAACAGAGAAAGACATATGGACAGAAAGCGAAAACTCATAATAACCTGATAAAGCACATATTTAATAGGAGGATTAATCTTCATCTCCTCCTCAAGCTCAAATAAGTGAAGTTTCCACTGCAGAAAATAAAACTTTATGAAATTAACAATAAAGCAGAAAACCCTAGCATCTATACTTGATCATTGCTACCAATGGTCTGTTGGGGTACAAACCCATCCCACATCGGATGAGTGAGGGAAGTTGGAAGGTGTATATAATTCCTGTCCAACCACAATTAGTTTGAGACCTTTTGGGAGTGACCCAAAAACAAATTGAACTAGATAGAAACACTTGAACAAGTGCTCCTCTTTTAAAAACAAAAATGGGGATGATTAAGACAAGAGGTTATAATGCTTGACAACAAAACGTATACATCTTTTGTGCATGTCTTGGCCTAATGGTAGAGTGGTTAATACCCGAGACCAAAAGTCTTGGATTCGAGTTCGCTATGACACGGCCTTTACAGTTTATGTTTGTACTATCATAAAAGAATAAAAATGTATATCTCTGGCAGTTTGACTAATTAAACTGAATCAGATATGAAGGAGCTATAGTACTTGAAGTTGACTGCTTTAGTTCCAACCAGGGTTTGCTCCAGATTCATCTAATTGCTTATGACTTATGATGTTCTTGTATTAATGTAGGGTTATTTTGTTCAATGATTCAATTCCATACATGATTATCTCATTCTCTTCATTCAATAACTATGAATTTGAGAGGGTTTGAGTGAGAGAGGAAGATGCAGATAAGTTGTATGAAAAAATATGAATGAGAGATGAATGGGAGATGCATCAAGCAGCGCCGCGCCAGCGGCAAGAGTGCAGCGGCGAGCAGAGCCCCAGCGGCAAGAGCACAGCAGTGTCCGCGCCAGCGGCAAGAGCGCAGCGGACGGACGGATGTCCACTCACCGTTGTGGATGCTCTTAGCATGTATTATGATAATAGCTAAATTCCATAAATGTTGGTTACATCTTAGCAGTGTTTGAAATTTCTCTTATTTACGACCAATGTACCAAAATATTGTTCTTGCGTCAATCTTTAGTTTTCTTGACACAAGCTATAGTTGAAATTATTATTTCATTAAACAGCTTCAATTGAATTTTAGGCGACACATATCTATATTCGTGTAACAGTAATTGGTGGTTGTCTTCTTCTTCTTCATTGCATATAGACGTGGAGTATCTTTTTTCCACTTGATTTCTCAAATAATGTAGTGTTGGAATGTAACGGGAGTAAATTTTAGTGCTTTAATCTTTTTCTGACATTTTTTTTACTTTTTTTTAGAAATCAGACATTAAATTTAAATAAACTCTAATGATTTGGGCATGTAACATATTGATAATTTTATTCTTAAGCATTTGCTCTTGTGGTTTCTTCTGCGTCTCAGTTAGCCTGTTAATGCAGTCGTATTAATGACAACTATTAACGCATTAGTCCATCTCCAATAGTACTACAAAACATAAAGTGCAGTAGAAAAATACATTTATTTTTAAGTTTATACTAAAACTATATCAATACATTTTTCAAATTTTGATTTATTGCATTCAAGTCTAAATCATTTTATATTTATCAAAATAGAAAAAAAGGAAGGAAGGGGAAGAGATGTAAAAATACACAGAGATAGAAAACTTATAAGAAGCGCAGCGTTTCAACAGCTAGGAGAAGAAGATATGAAAATAACGTAATATAATTTTATTAATATTTGGTCAGTAATTAATTAGTGGGTTAGCCCATATTAGTATAATACACATTTTATTGATTAGTTAAAAATACTTCACGTTTTAGTTTTTTTCTAAATTAACAAATATAAATATTAATTAGTTATGCCTATTAATATTGATTAGTTATGCTTTAGTAAATTACTACATAATTTGGTAGCTTTTAAATTTTTAATATTAAGGATTGGTTTATTTTAGTTTAAAAATGGACACGATCTTTGATTTTAAAGTAATATTATGCCTAATGTCCAATATCAAACTAAATATGCTCAAATATAAATGACAAACACAGATTTTGCATGTTTTTAAGGGGCTAGATTTGACTTGTTTTAAATGTCGATCATGCAAATTATGTTCTTAAATTGCATATGTTATACATATCGGTACAGGGGCGGACACACGTTCATGGAGGGTAGGGCTTAAGCCCTTACCCAATTTTTCTTTTCAAGTTTTTTGCTATTGTTAAAATTTTCAAAACTTTTGAAATGTATCTTTGACTTTCCTATACACTCATTCCTTAATCTAGCCGAAAAGGAAATGAGCGAGTAGCCCGGGACGGAGGGAGTATAAGAAAATAACTACGAAAACTGAAAATGTTAAGGAACAAAAACAAGATTCTAGAAAATGCCAAGAGATGAATAACCTCGGGTTTTTTCTTTTTTTGTTCTAGAATAGAGATATCATTCCTTGAGTGTACTGAACTTTTTTTTTATTCCGTGTTTGGGAGAGACGCATGACCCTCATGCGTCTCCTTTTAATGAAACGCATGACGGATATGCGTCTTTCATAGAGACGCATGTCCCACACGCGTCTCTCATTTTTTTTAATTTTTTTTGAACGACGCATGACCCTCATGCGTCTTAGAGAGAGACGCATAAGGCTCATGCGTCTCTAAATATATACAGATTGCTATTTGAAGAGATAAATTGTACTGTGACAGGTCTATAAGTCTAGCACGGGGCAGGTTGTCCAAGGGGGCAGGTTTTGCAGAAATTGGGGAAAAGTGGAAGGGGGCAGGTTTTGCAGACAGGTCTACAAGTCTAAAATATGGAAAATTGGCTATAATATATATCATCAGAATTTATGATTTTTTTCTATCATAATTTAAGTATGTGGGTATACCAAAATTTAACCAATAATTTTAAAGACCAATAATCATTTTCAAATTATTTTGTTGGATTCATATCTTGTTAAAAAAATAAAAGTAGGGACGTTTCGTTAATGAAAATGAAATTAAATAATTTCATAATTTCGGTTCGGGTGAACATATATTTTACTCCATAATTTCGGTTCGGTGAACATATATTTTGCTCTAAATAAAAATAAATATTGAATAATAATTAAATAAGTTATTAATTTATGTAGAATTAGTTAATCGTTTTACAAAACCTAAAAATCATATACATTTTCTTAATCCATGTGGGAAAACACAACTAAGAAACATAATATGTTAGCTTTCCCTAATTAATCATATAACTATGGTAAAGATTCATATGAGATAAGATGTATCATACTCATAAATAATCCCAAGTTATGTCACTATGTTGTGAGTACTTCTTAATTAATTTAAATTTAAATATGTGCCTCTTGATAAGCAAAATACGAGTATAAAAGAAGACATTATATTTATGTTATTAATCAAGTACTTTTAGGCATAAGTTTCTATGATTAAACACTTTATTTAGGCTATTTAACAAGCTAAAGTACAGTGCAATTTTTAATTTAAAATTGAACATATAAAGCAAAATAATATTTAGGCAGAACGCATATGAAATTTAAAATGAAACTCGAGAATGCTAAAAAAACACATTCAGAAAGCAACTAATGAATACAACTGTTAAGATTAGCCTATCACGAATCGATTCACACACTATTTATATCCTTAACTGCGTACTAAAATTTATAGTACTCCTCAATCCAATGGTAAATTATAGTAGCAGTAAATTTCACTGCTCTCACATTAAAAAATTTCTCACTCTTCCACTTTTCCCCAATTTCTGCAAAACCTGCCCTCCTTGGACAACCTGCCCCCCTTGTGCTAGACTTGTAGACCTGTCACAGTATTCGTACAATTTATCTCTCCAAATATCAATCTGTATGTATTTAGAGACGCATGAGGGTCATGCGTCGTTCAAAAAAAATTGAAAAAAATGAGAGACGCATGTCCCTCATGCGTCTCTATGAAAGACGCATCTCCGTCATGCGTTTCAAGTTTCATTAAAAGGAGATATATGAGGGTCATGCGTCTCTCCCAAACACGGAATAAAAAAAAAGGTCAGTACACTCAAGGAATGATATCTCTATTCTAGAACAAAAAAAGAAAAAACTCGAATAACCTCCATGAAGTTCTTGTAAACTGCAAGAAACAACCGCTGAACGTCGGGATGGTCTTCATCAACTTGAAGCTCCTTAGCAATTATCTCTTTCCCAAAATGCTACAAATAAGAAAGTTAGAAACACAAACACAAACAAAAAGAGCAATAATCAAACTAAAACAATCGAACAAAACTAAGAGATTTTGTATATAAAAAATGTGCAAATTATATACCACATTGAAATGACATGTATGCAAAGTAAAAATTCCCCGAAAAAGGGGAAGATTACCTTGTAAACAAGACCAGCACTACTGAGCTTAGTATTAAAGCCATGACCAAAAATCTCTTCAAAAGCCTTCTGGTGATGATCATAGCGGTGTTTGGCGGGGTCGTAAACCCCACCCACATCCAGCACAGCGTCCAGAGTTTCAAGAACCTAACACAGGCATTTCATCAAACAGAAGCCGCACCAAAAACAACAGCGGATAAAATATTCCGGAATAAAACGCACCTTGGGGTCGCGGGAGCGGACGATGTGAGCTTGGGAGAAGTTGTTGGTGAGGCGGATCATGAAGCAGCCGAGGGCTTCGTCGCAGTGGAAGCTTCCGTTGTGAGTACCCACACGCTTAACGGACATGAGTGCGAGGCTACGGCGGAGTAGAGAAAGCTGGAAGGGGAAGAGGAGACGATTGGTGTCGAGAAATTTGGTTGAAAATGCTTTGATTTTGAACATGCCTTTAGGTATTCAAAATGAAAAGCAAAATTATGTGAAAATAGGTCCATATGAAAAGCCCAAATCCAATCATTTGAAACATTTTGCTTGTTTCAAACGAAGCAACCCATTAATCAAATAAGTTAAAAATAAAGTAGATACTCCCTCCGTCCGGCAATAGGAGTCCCGGTTGACCATTTTCATCCGTCTAGCATTAGGAGTCCCGTTTAGACATTTCCATAAAAAGTGAAATAAAAATATTATAAAATAAAACACTAAAAAGCACAAGTAAAAACACATCTAAAGAATAAAGTAAATAATAATGCAAATGGGTCCACCTTCCATTATCACACATTCCAATTATTACACACTCAAACATTTCTTAAAACCCGCACTCAACTCAACCGGGACTCCTAATGCCGGACGGAGTATTAAATTGTTTCTATTTTTTATTATGAGTCATCTTGGTTGGGACAAATTAAAAATGAAAGTATGTCATCTTCGTTGGGACGAAAGAAGTGCTACTTTTAGTAATGAAAGTAGTAGGAGTACTCATTTCTAATGGCTTTTTCTACCAACTTTCTATTACGCATTTTAAAATCCGAGTGAAGTCAACATAAACATTTAACGGTAGACAAAAAGTACTATTTTCAAATTTCACATGGTACATCAAAAATTATTTTCGAGACTATGAAATTTGTAAATGACAAAGATCTAAAATTTGTGTGAACCTAGCAGACCGTTGACATGTCTCTACTCACTGCTTCTACTCCAACTTTTGCATTTTGCATTTTGCATTTTGCATTCTTGACATATTTTAAGCTTGTTTTCTATTAATGAAATGATCAGACAACTAATTGACAGGAATGCAGACAATGTCAAACTAAAATAAAGCAATAATCAATCAAATCTTGTTAAGTTTAACCCCCTAGAGCATCCCCATCCATAATCTTTGGCAAGAGCATGTATATGAGCCCGAACCACGTTTATTCATTTTTAACTCCCTGCTCTTCTGCAAGAGCACAACACTCACATCCGTGCTCTTCCGCAAGAGCATGCTCTTACACCATTCAAGGGTCCCACCATTCTATTATTCAAATACTTCAATTACTAAAAACATTTACACATATTAAAATGCATTCAAAATATCCGAAATACTATTACAAATTACTAAAAAGTTAAAAATTACATAATTTAAATCCTAAAAATAAAATTACATAATTAAAATCCTAAAAATTGAGATTGAGAGAGTTGTTTGATGTAGTATGTTTTTTTGTGTTGAAATGGGAGTATTTATAGATAAAAGTGTGAATTTTTAGTAAAATAATGAAAAAATAAACTAAAAGTGGGAAAAAGGATATATTTTATTGGGAAGTGGGAAAATGTTTTTTTTTTATTAAATCTGAATTTTTCAGATTACTCGTGCTCTTGCCATCGGCACGGACGTGCTCTTCGGCAAGAGTTTGACCGTGCCTTCGACAAGAGCGCAGCGTCGAGCACGGACGTGCACTTGCCGACGGCAAGAGCACAGCTCTTCCGCAAGAGCATCGATGCGGATGCTCTAAAAACTAGTACTCCCTTCGTCCCATAAAAGATGTCACACTTGTGGGACAACACGAGATTTTATGAGGTTTTATTTTTTATGTTAGGTGGAAAAATAAAATAAAATATTTAAATTATTTTGAGAGAGAACTTTTTCTAAATATGGAAATGTGACATCTTTAATGGGACAAACTATAAAGTAAAGTGAGACATCTTTTATGGGACAGAGAGTACTAGTAAAATTCATGCGGAACGATTGTCCAATGCACAAGAATATGGTATTGGGAAACTTGTCAGTGCTAGGTCTCATATTGCTAGTTTGGATAGGCACAATTGTGCTTCCCCAGGACTTAACCAAACTCTGGGTGCTTAAGATTTTCTTTGTTAGCGTGTGTGTATATATATATATATTGCAGCAAAAAAGGCGATTCCGTCGCCTTGGCGGCCCCCACACTCCGGCCCGACATGAGGTGAGAAGGTTCAATCAGGGTATATATATATATATATATAATCCTAGGGATGTATTCATTTCCTTTTTGTATCTTTTGTTCTTTGTTCTTTTTAATCTCAGCCTCATGATATTGTCATCCGACGGTTAGATTGGTGATACGTGTCATTTAATAATGCAGATTTTCAGTTGAATAATGCACACCGACTAATAATGCACCATTATAGTGTAATAATGCAGATCATCTGGACCGTTGATGAATGAGATCTAACGGCTCATATTAAGAAGAATAAAGGATCTAAGGGATGAATAGGAGAATAACGCTCCCCTATAATCCTATATATATATATATATATATATATATATATATATATATATAGGGGTGCGTTATATTGATAACCCCTAAATATCGTAATAACTCTATAACTAAATCTGGACCTCACATTTTTAAAATCACGCGGTTGAGATTCAAACTTAGATTTACTTCATAAAAAAAAGGCGGAGGGGTAAAACTGTCATTTCGCTCATGATAAAATTTACGTATCCAAATTTCGCTCATTTAATTTCTGAATTTCGCTCATTTTATCAGTCAGTCCAAAGTATCATTTTATCAACTCATAGTATCATTCTATCCGGCAAAACTATCATTCTATGCAATAAACCTAACATAATCGGCACAATACATAATATACAAACCTACAAAATAGTAAACGTATCATTTTATCAACTCAGAGTATCATTTTTATAAGGTTTCTGTCATTTTATCCGCTTAGATTATCATTTTATCAGGTAAAAGTATCATTTTATTAAACAAAAATGTCATTTTATACACCAAAAATACCTATCATTCTATCGGCTGAAAGTATCATTCTACCCGGCAAAACTATCATTCTATCGGCTGAAAATATCATTCTATCCGGCAAAACTATCATTTTATGCAGTAAACCTAACATTTATAAGCTAAAAGTATCATTTTATCAACTCAGAGTATCATTCTATCCGGAAAAACTATCATTTTTATAAGGTTTCTGTCATTTTATCCGCTTAGATTATCATTTTATCAGGTAAAAGTATCATTTTATTAAACAAAAATGTCATTTTATACACCAAAAATACCTATCATTCTATCGGCTGAAAGTATCATTCTACCCGGCAAAACTATCATTTTATGCAGTAAACCTAACATTTATAAGCTAAAAGTATCATTTTATCAACTCAGAGTATCATTCTATCCGGAAAAACTATCATTCTATGCAATAAACCTAACATATATCATTTTATCATTTTATCATTTTATCAGTCAGTCAAAAGTATCATTTTATCAACTCAGAGTATCATTCTATCCGGCAAAACTATCATTCTATCCGGCAAAACTATCATTTTATCCGCCAAAGGTATCATTTTATCAACTAAAGTATCATTCTATCTGCTGTGAGTATCATTTTATCATTTTATCAGTCAAAAGTATCATTTTATCAACTCAGAGTATCATTCTATCCGTCAAAACTATCATTCTATGCAATAAACCTATATTTTATCATTTTATCATTTTACGTGATATTTGGCGAAATTCAGAGTATCATTTTATCATTCAGAGTATCATTTTATCAACTCAGAGTATCATTCTATCCGGCAAAACTATCATTCTATGCAATAAACCTATCATTTTATCATTTTATCATTTTATCAGTCAGTCAAAAGTATCATTTATCAACTCAGAGTATCATTCTATCCGGCAAAATTATCATTCTATGCAATAAACCTAACATAATCGGCACAATACATAATATACAAACCTACAAAGCAGTAAACGTATCATTTTATCAACTCAGAGTATCAATTTTATAAGGTTTCTGTCATTTTATCCGCTTAGATTATCAGGTAAAAGTATCATTTTATTAAACAAAATGTCATTTTATACACCAAAAATACCTATCATTCTATCGGCTGAAAGTATCATTCTACCCGCCAAAACTATCATTCTATCGGCTGAAAGTATCATTCTATCCGGCAAAACTATCATTTATGCAGTAAACCTAACATTTATAAGCTAAAAGTATCATTTATCAACTCAGAGTATCATTCTATCCGGAAAAAACTATCATTCTATGCAATAAACCTAACATATATCATTTTATCATTTTATCAGTCAGTCAAAAGTATCATTTTATCAACTCAGAGTATCATTCTATCCGGCAAAACTATCATTCTATGCAATAAACCTGTCATTTTATCATTTTACGTGATATTTGGCGAAATTCAGAGTATCATTTTATCAATCAAGAGTATCATTTTATCAACTCAGAGTGTCATTCTATCCGGCAAAACTATCATTCTATGCAATAAACCTAACATATATCATTTTATCATTTACGTGATATTTGGCGAAATTCAGAAATTAAATGAGCGAAATGACATATTTACCCCTCCGCCTTTTTTTTATGAAGGTTGAGTATCATTCTATGCGGCAAGACTACCATTCTATGCAATAAACCTAACATATATCATTTTATCATTTTATGTGATATTTGGCAAAATTCAGAAATTAAATGAGGGAAATGACATATTTACCCCTCCGGCTTTTTTTTTATGAAGTAAATCTAACTTTGAATCTCAGCCACAAGATTAGAAATATGTGCGGTCCAGATTTGGTTATAGGGTTATTACGAGATTTAGGGGTTATCATATGATCACAACTCTATATATATATATATATATATATAGGGTAATGATCTATGGCAAACACCTCTTAACCAAATAACTAGAGAACAAATCATAGCCACAAGATTAAGAAATCAAGGGCTAGTATTAATACAAGTAATTTTAGAATTTAGAATTTAAAGGAGAAATTAGTTCTCTCAATCACAAATTTACTCCACAATAACAAGGCAGGGTATAATGGTCATTGCATAGCCAAATTTAGATAGGTGAAGGTCGAGGAGATCTCCGCCACTCGCCGGAGAAGGTGGATGGGAGACCGAAGGGGATTTCTTGAACGAAGGCGGATCGGTGTCGGATCTGGAGACGGAAGGGGATTTCCTGGTCTTGAAGAGCTTGTGGATTTTGGCGAGCTTCATGGCGGAGTAATCGGTGTTGGTGATGGGTTTAAACAAATCATATCTATCTGTTCTAGGAGGAGGGCATTCAGGAAGAGAGATCCAAGTAGGATGTATAACTCAATTTGGCTCCAAAATCAGCCGCCACACATAAGAAGAGAGGGAGGGCAGATTCAGGTTGAGGAATCCACGCTGCTACACATTCGACGCAGAACTCACATCGCCACATATCACAATGGAGAGAATTTTCTTAGACAATGGTCGAAGATTCATTTCAACGCTGCTACTGTTCGGGAAGAATTTTATTGCTGCAATTCAGTAACCATGGATAGTTGCAAGGACAAACACTCATTTATTTACTTTTTTTAAATCATTCGAACTCACTGCTATTTTGCAAATTAGTTTCTTTCTTAGGGAAATCAGCTACCGTTATTACTTGCAATGATTTTAGTTTATTGCTTTTAGTTTGAGCTGTCTTTCTCTCTCGACGAGTGCTATGGAGTCAACTTGTTAATGTATGATTTACTATCCAAGCGTATTTTGTTATTCACGTTATTTAAGTAGTTAGATTTATAGATGGTTTGTTTCCAAGCTTAAGACTCAGATATGAATTTATTATACCTATTGGTCAAGTAAAATCAGAATAAGACAAGTAAAATCAGAATAAGAGTGATGTGTTTTGTGAACAAGAGTGAAGTAAACTCATAATAAGAGTGATGTGTTTTGTGAACAAGAGTGAAGTAAACTCAAAATAAGAGTGATGTGTTTTGTGAACAAGAGTGAAGTAAAATCAAAGTAAGAGTGATGTGGCTTGTGAACAAGAGTGAAGTAAAATCACAGTAAGAGTGATGTGTCTTGTGAACAAGAGTGAAGTAAAATCAGAATAAGAGTGACGTGTTTTGTGAACAATAGTGAAGTAAAATCAGAATAATAGTGATGTGTTTTGTGAACAAGAGTGAAGTAAACTCAGAATAAGAGTGATGTGCTTTGTGAACAAGAGTGAAGTAAAATCAGAATAAGAGTGACGTGTTTTGTGAACAAGAGTGAAGTAAAATCAGAATAAGAGTGAATTAAAATTATGTTATAGTGACGTGTTTTGTAAACAACAATGAAGTAAAATAATACTAAGGGTGATGTATTTTGTTAACAAGAGTGAAGTAAACTCATGCTAATAGTGATGTGTTTTGTTAACAAGAGTGAAGTAAAATCATGCTAAGTGTGATGTGTGTTGTAAACAAGAGTGAAGTAAAATCATGCTAAGAGTGATGTGTTTTGTAAACAATAGTGAAGTAAAACCATGCTAAGAGTGATGTGTTTTGTAAATAAGAGTGAATTAAAATCATGCTAAGAGTGATGTTTTTGTAAACAAGAGTGAAGTAAATTAATGCTAAGAGTGATGTTTTTGTAAACAATACGTGAAGTAAATTCATGCTAAGAGTGATGTGTTTTGTAAACAAGAGTGAAGTAAAATCATGCTAAGCGTGATATGGGAATTATCCATATTTTTATAGAGTTATCCCAAATTTAAGATCATTCAAAATTTCCAAAATATTAAGCTTATTCAAAAATCCAACATGCATAGCTACACATCCAATTCTCCCACAATTATAGCGTCCATATTTACACCTTTATAGTATGTAATTTCTAATTAAGTCCATCAATAATGCCAATAAAAACCCTTTGACTATATTTCTAATTTAGTCACTTTAGCTTTATGTACATTAAAAAAAATTCAAGACTACAAAGAGGAAAACGAAGTTCACCTCCTGTACAATTTCTTCGAAAATCAAGAAGCTGCCTTTCCCACATTACAATACATTAACGATTACAAATCAAACAATTTAAATGTGAAAGTGAAAATTGATCAATTCTTATGCTTTGATGTGCATCAACTGATGATTGCCAACGTATATATACACTCACACTCATTTGCATCAACTGATGATTGCAACACAGAATCACTAAAAACTCACTCCGACTAATTCATCAAAATGCGCCGCCCCCCTTTCCTCCTCGGTCGACTCCATTATCCTCCATCCTCTACCACCATCACCACTACATCCGCCTTCCACATCACCATCCTCCTAGGGCGGTTCCCCGGGTTGAGCAATTCAACTATTAAATTCACCCTATCCCTCTGCAACCCAAACACACCCTAATTTCATCAACAGATCATGGAATCGCGATTGGATGAAGTGATCAAGATTTGGAAGGAAAATTTGGAAGGAGATTTGATCGCAGATTTGGAATGAGAAAGAAGAAACTGCGTAATTGATCGCAGGTTTAAATCTCAAATGTAATTTCCATAAATACCCTTCTCCTATTTTTATATTATTAAACTAAATAATATTTGTTCCATTAAGATGTGTGGCTGAGATTTGTTCTCTAGTTATACACTTAAGATTAGTTATATCTTGATCACTAACCTATATATAATATATATATATATCTATATATAGTAGTGATCTATGGCAAATGCCTCTTAACCAAATAACTAGAGAACAAATCATAGCCACAAGATCAAAAAAATCAAGGGCTAGTATTAATTTTTGAATTTAATGAGATATTAGTTCCTTCAATCACAAATTTACTCCATAATAACAATGCAGGGGTATTATGGTCATTGCATAGCCAATTGAATTAACTCCAAAATCAGGTTAGGGGCGAAAAATTGAATTCATTTGAAAACTGCGTCTTCTTCTCTTTTCTCCTCTTCTCTATTCGTCATCGTCATCGCCGATTAAACCGCATTCAAGCCATCGCCACCGCCGTCGCCGTAGCCGTCTGCCGTCGCTCTCTTCGGGCTGAACGTCAGCTTGGAATTCGGGATGCTGCTCCAATTGGCCTTACCTTCGATTTTGTTCCCGTAATTTGAACAATTTAGAACAGCACGATCAACCAATAGTTGCCATTCAATTTCTCTGTAATTTTCCTTTTCGAGCGAATTTCCTTTTCTCTTCTTCTTTTGCTTCTACTTTAAGAGTTTATTGTGTGTGGTGGTGGAAGGATTGAGAGACGGGAGAGAGAGGAGTGTGCTTTGGAGATGGAAATGGTGGTTTTGTTAGGGGATTAAATTGGAGGAATTGAGTTGTGATGAAGGGAAGGAAGGGACACTTGGGAGATCAAATACAGGAATTATGACACGTAATGTATGTGGTGGCTGTTTAATGTTTATTTTCCACTTACACAGGATGTTGGATTTATTAGACCTGTTGTTACATATCATTATATCAATACCAATCCAATTCCTCTACCTTCTCATCATCCTCATCATCATATTTTTATTGATAAATCACAGATAAAACTTTGTATCATGTGATTTTGTATCAGCTAAGTTGTATCATGTATTGGAACACATCCTTGTATGCATGTACAACAGTGAAGTAAGATCATGCTAAGAGTGATGTGTTTTGTAAACAACAGTGAAGTAAGATCATGTTAAGAGTGATGTGTTTTGTAAACAAGAGTGAAGTAAAATCATAATAAGAGTGATGTGTTTTGTAAACAAGAGTGAAGTAAAATCATGCTAAGAGTGAGGTGTTTTGTAAACAAGAGAAAAGTAAAAATCATGCTAAGAGTGATGTGTTTTGTAAACAAGAGTGAAGTAAAATCATAATAAGAGTGATGTGTTTTGTAAACAAGAGTGAAGTAAAATCATGCTAAGAGTGATGTGTTTTGTAAACAAGAGTGAAGTAAACAAGAGCGAAGCAACAACAGCATACAATTCATTCTATTCTGACATAATTTCAGAATATTAAAACATTTCTTACCTTCCCATTGCTCTTCTGGGCCATATAACATTAAATTTTATTTACTACTCGAAAACTATTCAATTAAAGAAACCAACTATTGAAAATTACTATACTACTTATTTAATATGTCGCACATAAAACTACCTCCTCTTCAATATTCTCTTTTATAAGATTGTTATCCAAAAAAAACATATATTTAAAGTCCACAAAATATAATATACAAATGTATACACTCTATAATAAGTTTATTTATAAATATTTTTTTTAATGTTTATCGGTTAAAGTTGTCGCACTATGTCATCATATGCATATTGTGAAAACTGATTTAATAAATATAGTCAATTATGTGGAAATATAAAGCAATTGATTATAAATAAAAATTACTTCGTAATACTTTTACTATACAATTTTTTCAGATGGTCAATCACGTGAGTGTATTGGAACACATCCTTGTATGCATGTACAACAGTGAAGTAAGATGGTCGCACTATGTCATCATATTTTTATTGATAAATCACAGATAAAACTTTGTATCATGTGATTTTGTATCAGCTAAGTTGTATCATGTATTGGAACACATCCTTGTATGCATGTACAACATTGAAGTAAAATCATGCTAAGAGTGATGCGTTTTGTAAACAAGAGTGAAGTAAAATCATAATAAGAGTGATGTGTTTTGTAAACAAGAGTGAAGTAAAATCATAATAAGAGTGATGTGTTTTGTAAATAACAGTGATGTAAAATCATAATAAGAGTGATGCGTTTTGTAAACAAGAGTGAAGTAAAATCATAGTAAGAGTGATGTGTTTTGTAAATAACAGTGATGTAAAATCATAATAAGAGTGATGTGTTTTGTAAACAAGAGTGAAGTAAAATCATAGTAAGAGTGATGTGTTTTGTAAACAAGAGTGAAGTAAAATCATAATAAGAGTGATGTGTTTTGTAAACAATAGTGAAGTAAAATCATAATAAGAGTGATGTGTTTTGTAAATAACAGTGATGTAAAATCATAATAAGAGTGATGCGTTTTGTAAACAAGAGTGAAGTAAAATCATAGTAAGAGTGATGTGTTTTGTAAATAACAGTGATGTAAAAATCATAATAAGAGTGATGCGTTTTGTAAACAAGAGTGAAGTAAAATCATAGTAAGAGTGATGTGTTTTGTAAACAAGAGTGAAGTAAAATCATAATAAGAGTGATGTATTTTGTAAACAAGAGTGAAGTAAAATCATGCTAAGAGTGATGTATTTTAGAAAAAAAGTGAAGTAAATATCAATATTTTGTTTGTTTTCCTCAATTTTTACTTGTTTAGATATGTCTTTAATATTTTGTTTGCTTTCCTCAATTTTTACTTGTTTAATTTTACAAGTAATGGAACATGATCAGAATGCTAAAATTGATATTATCTGGTAACGTCCAAGATAACTTATTAGAGCATAATCAAATGCATTTATTTTATTCTAAAACAACATGTAATTTTGTGATTCAACAATAGGGATAGCATTCATCGAAAATAAATTCACCTCTAGCATCGACTGGTTTATCATCGCAAAGATGCAGATTTACAGCTTGTTTAACGAATACGTTCCTATAGCAATTAGGACTAATCTCAAAAAGGGTTCAACAAATAGGACTTTCCTTCTACCTTCTTCCTATAGCAATTAGCAATTATGACTAATCTCAAAAAGCTGCAATCTTCCTTCCAAACTGCAACTCTCCCCAATTTCATATCAACAAATAGGACTTTCCTTCTTCCTTTCTGCTTGCGATCGAGAAATACTAATTGTTAGCTAGAGAGAGAAAGAAATAGAGAGAAGAGAAGTAATTAATTGCCAGCTTAAGCATCTGATCTTCACCATGTCTGTGGCGGCGGCGGGAGCGGAGGGATGGACGGCGACGATGACAAGAAGAGGAAGCGAGCTCTGCCCATAGATGCTCCAGATCCATTAAGTGAGAGCAGCGATGATACTGATGATGAATCTGCTCCAATTAACAGCGTTTGAGCTCGGCGGCGGAGGCTGGGAAGAGGGGGAAGAGAGGGGAGAGGAAAAGGAGTGTGAATAGAAGTCCCATTTTTGAAATTAGAGTTGGAAATTTGAAGGAGACGGTTGGAGTTGAATTTAATTTCCAAAAGTGCCCTTATTAATTACTTTTTATTTAAAACATGTGAAAATAGCTAAGCCATATGATTGATTTGGAGTATTAAGATGTGTGGCTGAGATTTGTTCTCTAGTTATACACTTAAGATTAGTTATATCTTGATCACTCCCCTATATATATATATATATATATATAGGGTTGTATTATATACCAAACTAGTTTAAAACACTAAACGCCAAACACATCATTATATAATAACGCGGAGTTCATTACAACTTTATTTGTAGTTCATTATAGGGAATTCTGAGATTTAAAACAATAACATCATCATGCATAGTTTAGAAATCTGAAGTTCATTATAAGTTTATTATTAGTTCATTATAATGAACTCCAGGTTATCATATAATGATGTTGTTCGGCGTTTAGTGTTTACAACTAGTTTACAAACTAGTTGTAATGAACTCCGCATTATTATATAATAATGTGTTTGGCGTTAGTGTTTAAAACTAGTTTGGTATATAATACAACCCTATATATATATAGGGTTTTGATCCATGCAAAATCATTCTTAATACAAAAATGCAGAACCAAGCATACA
Organism: Salvia splendens; assembly: GCF_004379255.2. Taxonomy (NCBI): domain Eukaryota; kingdom Viridiplantae; phylum Streptophyta; class Magnoliopsida; order Lamiales; family Lamiaceae; genus Salvia; species Salvia splendens. Next base: position 12,910,043 of record NC_056038.1, read on the forward strand.
AAAGTCATTTTTAGGTCATTGTAAGCTTATATTTACGTCATTATAGTAAGGATGACATGAAATGATCTTAACATGACCTCAAATCCAAAGTTTATAATATGACCTAAAACTGCTTTACAATGACCCTCCGTGTTTTTGTTTAATTATTGACCATTGGATTGTCAAATCTCATGGTCAGGATTTGGTCTGGATTTGTATTGAAATCAAGTTTTGTATTGATCATTTTCCTATATATATATATATATATATATATATCTATATAGGGTTGTATTATATACCAAACTAGTTTTAAACACTAAACGCCAAACACATTATTATATAATAATGCAGAGTTCATTACAACTTTATTTGTAGTTCATTATAGGGAATTCTGAGATTTAAAAACAATGACATCATTATGCATAATTTAGAAATATGAAGTTCATTATATGTTTGTTATTAGTTCATTATAATGAACTCCATGTTATCATATAATGATGTTGTTCGGCGTTTAAGGTTTAAGAGTGGTTCGGTATTGATCACAATCCTATATATATATATATATCTATATATATATATATATATATATATATATATATATATATATATATTTGAAAACATACTCCCTCCGTTCCACAAAATTTGTCTTATTTTACCATATTCGTTCGTCCCACAAAGTTTGCTCCAATTGGAATCTTTCCAAAAATAGACATTAAATTCACCCCTCAATTTTCTCAAAATAGGCCCTTATGCCACTACACACCTCTATTTAATACAAAGTTAAACAATTTATTAAATCACGCGTCGGGTCCAACTGAGACAAACTTTGTAGGACGGAGGGAGTGTCTTTTTTGTTGCTTTGTTATGGATTCATAATTAAAAATAATCATGTTCTGAATTTATCGGGAAGCGGTGTCCGCACCATCCTATCCCATAGATTCGTCATTACATATAGTGCCCACAACAAGTATGCAACTTCTTCTGTGAATTCGCTCCGTCCCATCAAAATAAGTGCATTCTATTTTTGGAAAATTATATCAATTTAATAATGTAGGTACCACTATCCACTAATACCATAACTACTATTCTCCTTCTCTCTCTTACTTTACCATATCATTCTCCACCTCTCTTTTACTAGACCAATTTTATCTTAATTCTCGTGTCATATCCATTGCCTATATTTTTATGGGACGGGTGGAGTATATTAATTATCAACCTGAAAAACAAGCGGAACGACTAACCAACAAGTGGTGCAGTAAACATAGTCTGCTAGGCGCCTAATGCTATGAAAAATTCCTCCAATCTTATGTACCTACGGGAAATAACACATCAACATTTACCTTAATGTTAAAAAGGCAAAATTACAATCAGACGCCACTTTTTAGAATTTGTATTATAAATTGTTCCTCATTCCCAGTCAATTTTTATTATTTTTGGGAGATTAAAAAATGTTTTTTTCGGTTGCTTGAAGCAATTAGATCAGCAATATAAGCTTTGTTTTAGGCAATTTAGATATTGATAGTTAAGAGAAAAAAGAATAGTTGGCATGCATTGAATATATCAATTCCTATTCCAACTACACAATTTAAGACTTCACAAAGTACTTCTTCTCTTCCGGAAGCACCGACTATGACTGAAGCAAAGGACGATCACCAGCAGAAAACACAACACCCTCACACTCAACTTGCTCCAACACCTATTAGAAACATGTGGAAAATGTGGGAGACCTTTGATGTGGCCAAGACCTATGGCCTTTCATCTTATGTAACCCCCAAGTGCATAATGAGGTACCTTAATGCCGAGACCTCTCATGTGGTCACTCCTATCATATAAATAGGTGTGAGTTTGAGAGAGGAAGGACACACCAAGAAATCATCATCTTTTCTCTCATGGTCTCTACATCATAGTGTGCATCTTATGAGCATTGTCTAGCTCGGTTCTCGGAACTCCATCAAGTTCGCCGGTGCCTAGTGGGTTTGAGGTGCTTCTACACGCTAGGAGGAAGTCGTTTTATCTTTGGGGGCAATACGTCATTCCGTGAGCACTAGCCGGGGCGTAATTTGTCTTGCGGAAAGAGAGTTTTCCTCGACTCGACTTATAAATTTGGTTTGCTTTATTTCCGTTGTAATTTTCATTCCTCTTTTTGTTGCAAGTTTCCTTTCAATTGTAATAGTTAGAGTACCGCCTGTACACGGCTTGAGAATTTCTTTCCTTTATTTCTAACAATCGCAAGACAAATTAGTGTACTCTTCTAAGACATGGTTATATCAATTGAAGTTGGAGAAAACATGAGCTTCAAAGCTGGAATGAAGAAACGAACAGTACCAATGTTCATGAGCTACGAAATGGTTAATTCCTTGAGATCTATTCTCTTGATAATTGTGTTTGTCATTTGACAAGCAAGACCAATTTAGACTTGGTAGTAGTAATTGGGATGCATGAGTTGTTGAATATACCAATGCACATATGGTTCAATATAATTGTGTACTTATTGGTGGAGACAATATTGTGCAAATTATTTGAACGTGTTGTTATAAACTACAATGATCACGAGGTGGTCGCAATGGTATCCGATGTGAACCATGGTAACAATCCAAATGAATGGTTTGTTGATACTGGTGCCACATGTCATGTGTGCTCTAAAAGAAGCATTTTTTCTACCTACAAATCTGTTGGAGGTAGAAAAGTACGCATGGGAAACCAAGCCTCTTCTAAGGTAGTTGGTGTGAGTAATGTGTTCCTAAAATTAGGATCTAGAAAAGTTCTTACCCATAAGGATGTGCTGCATGTCCCAGACATCCGAAATAATTTAGTGTCAGACTCACTTCTAGTAAATCATGGATTTTCACTAGAACTTGAGTGTGAAAATGTTATATTGACCAAGTATGGAAAGTTCATAGGTGAAGGCCACCTAGTGAATGGACTTTTTGAGCTGAACGTTACGGTCATTGACCGTGGAAAAGGAATAAGCAATAAGAAAGATGACACATCCTCTTATTTGCTTGAGATCTCTGATTTATGGCATAATAAATTGGGACATATAAATCTAAATGCTATAAAAAGATTAGTAAATCTTAATTTTCTAAAAGTAGATAAGTTTAACTCACAAGAAAGATGTGAAGTGTGTGTTGAAGCCAAAATGGCTAAACTGTCGTTCCATTCGGTAGAGCGAAGCACAAAACCTCTTGAATTGATCCATACAGACGTATGTGATTTGAAATTTGTGTAAACAAGAGGTGATAAAAAGTATTTCATCACGTTTATAGATGATTGCACAAGGTATTGTTACCTTTACTTATTAAGAAGTAAAGATGAGGCAATTGAAGCGTTCAAAGACTTAAAAAATGAAGCTAAAAATCAACTTAATTGTCAAATTAAGTGTGTTCGAAGTGATAGAGGTGGTGAGTATGTAGCGCCGTTTGCAGAATTATGTCATGCAAGTGGTATAATTCACCAAACCACAGCTCCATATTCTCCTCAATCAAATGGTGTTGCTGAACGCAAAAATCGAACACTAAAAGAGATGATGAATGCTTTGTTGATTAATTCAGGATTACCCCAGAGCATGTGGGGGGAGGCTGTGTTAACAGCGAATTATATCCTGAACAAAATTCCACTAAAAAAAAGGGATGTGACTCCTTATGAGTTGTGGAAAGGAAAGAAACCCTCATATACATACCTTAAAGTGTGGGGGTGTTTAGCGAAGGTACAAGTGCCTCCTCCAAAACAAGTTACAATTGGTCCTAAAACAGTGGATTGTATCTTTGTTGGATATGCACTTAACAGCAACGCCTGTCGTTTTTTAGTTCATAAGTCAGCTATACCTGATGTAGCTGAAGGAACGATAACTGAATCTAGGAATGATGTATTCTTTGAGAATGTGTTTCCTTGCAAGAAGCAAGATGATCGTTCTAGTGATAGAATGGTGGATGAAGCCACTAGTTCTAATTCTCCAAAAAGGACGAGGTCAAGTCCTGAGGATATAGAACCAAGACGTGGTAAAAGGGTTAAAGTTGCTAAGACATTTGGTCCCAACTTCATACTTGTATGTTGGATGACGAACCAAAGTCAGTGGCGGAAGCTTTGTCTGGCCCAGACGCAGCGTTGTGGCAAGAAGCTATCAACAGTGAAATTGAATCCATAATGAGAAATAACGTGATGTTGGCAAATGGATTCACTATCAATGAGTGTGATAAGTGTGTTTACATTAAGAACACAAATAACGGTTTTGTTATTGTGTGTCTTTATGTAGATGATATGTTGATTATGGGCAGCAAAAGTGTCATTATCAACGAAACCAAAAATATGTTGAAGAGAAATTTCGACATGAAAGATATGGGTTTAGCTGATGTGATTCTCGGAATCAAAATTAAAAGGAATCATGAGGGAATTGCTCTGACACAATCTCATTATATTGAGAAAGTGCTAAAGAAATTTCACTCGTTCGATTGTGATCCAGCTAAAACTCCATTTGAACCCAACGTGCATTTGAGTAAGCACACGGGTGATCCTGTAGCTCAAGAAGAATATGCAAGGATCATAGGGAGTTTGACGTTTATCACAAACTGCACCCTACCAGATCTTGCGTGTACGGTGAATAAGCTGAGCCAATTTACGAGCAATCCAAGCAAGGAACATTGGAAAGCTCTGCTTAGAGTTTTGAGATACTTGAAGTATACTATTAACTTTGAGCTGCAGTACACAAGATATCCCCATGTACTTGAAGGGTACTGTGATGCAAATTGGATCTTTGATTCAAAAGACTCGTTCTCAATGAGTGGGTATGTATTCACTGTGGGGGGTGGTGCTGTCTCGTGGAAATCAACGAAACAGACGTGTATTGCTCGTTCCACCATGGAATATGAGTTTATCGCATTGGATAAAGCAGGGGAAGAAGCCGAGTGGCTCAAAAATTTCCTAGAATGTATTCCATGTTGGAAGAAGCCAGTGCCCGCAGTATTGATACACTGTGATAGCAAAGCAGTTATAAGTAGAGCATAAAGTGGCTTTTATAATGGTAAGTCTCGACATATTCGTTGGCGACATAATACCGTAAGACAGTTGATCACAAGTGGCATTATCTCAGTTGACTATGTAAAGTCAGTGGATAACTTAGCGGATCCGTTAACAAAAGGTTTAAACCGTGATCAAATGCATAAATTGCTAAAAGGAATGGGACTGAAAACCACATCTTAAAAGATGAGTATAGTGGTAACCCAACCATACGATTGGAGATCCCATGGGATTAGTTCAACGGGAAAACGAAGCTATACAAATCTAGCTGTAACACTCAGAAGATTTTAATCTTCGCCCATTCTTTAGAAAACATTGAGTGTTGTAACCTGCACGTGGTAAGAGGTTAAGTCTTTTGATGCAGTATGGCAGGATACTCATGAAAGAATCACCTATGTAAGTGAAGAAGTGTGGGCCGCTTCAACATGTGAATCACTTATGAGTCCAAAGTGGTGTTTCATGGCCAGTAAATGGCACAAACGTGAGAACTGATGAGTTTGTAAATAATATTGTGTCAATATTATTGTCTCGGTATACACCAAAGAGGAATGGTTCAAGGCATCACGTCCACCAGGCCGCGGTATGCCCGATAGTGTTGACTATGGAAAGTTCAAAGCCCCAAACTACTATTCCAAATGCAATATTGTTTCTCGAGAATTGAGCAAAGAGTCTACATGCATACATGTCTTATGTTGGTTTGAGCTAGCAGCGCTCTAACCAATGTGGGGGATTATTAGAAACATGTGGAAAATGTGGGAGACCTTTGATGTGGCCAAGACCTATGGCCTTTCATCTTAGGTAACCCCTAAATGCATAATGAGGTACCTTAATGCTGAGACCTCTCATGTGGTCACTCCTATCCTATAAATAGGTGTGAGTTTGAGAGAGGAAGGACACACCAAGAAATCATCATCTTTTCTCTCAAGGTCTCTACATCATAGTGTGCATCTTAGGAGCATTGTCTGGCTCGGTTCTCGGAACTCCATCAAGTTCGCCGGTGCCTAGCGGTTTGAGGTGCTTCTACACGCTAGGAGGAAGTCGTTTTATCTTTGGGGGCAATATGTCATTCCGTGAGCACTAGCCGGGGCGTAATTTGTCTTGCGGAAAGAGGGCTTTCCTCGACTCGACTTATAAATTTGGTTCGCTTTATTTCCGTTGTAATTTTCATTCCTCTTTTTGTTGCAAGTTTCCTTTCAATTGTAATAGTTAGAGTACCGCCTGTACACGGCTTGGGAATTTCTTCCCTTTATTTCTAACAACACCATCGTCGACTCCTATTCACAAAGTCCACATAAAAATATGTGCAATTTCCATTTTCGTCAGTCCCTTAAAAATATGTGCATTCTATTTTTGGAAAATTATATCAATTTAATAATGTAGGTACCACTATCCATTAACACCTACCATTCTCCTTCTCTCTCTTACTACCATACCATTCTTCACCTCTCTTTTACTTTACCAATTTTGTCTTAATTCTCGTGCCATATACATTGCCCATATTTTTATGGGACGGAGGGAGTATATTAATTATCAACCCAAAAAACAAGCGGAACGACGAACCAACAAGTGGTGCAGTAAACCTAGTCTGCTAGGCGCCTAATGCTATGAAAAATTCCTCCAATCTACGGGGAAATAACACATCAACATTTACCTAAATGTTAAAAAAAAGCAAAATTATCTTTGTAATTTTACAATCAGACGCCACTTTTTAGAATTAGTATTCCTCATTCCCAGTCAACTTTTATTATTTTTGCGAGATTAAAAAATGTTTTTTCGGTTCCTTGAAGCAATTAGATCAGCAATATAAGCTTTGTTTTAGGCAATTTAGATATTGATAGTTGAGAGAAAAAGAATAGTTGGCATGCATTGAATATAGCAATTCCTATTCCAACTACACAATTTAAGACTTCTCAAAGTACTTCTTCTCTTCCATATATAGCAATTCCTATTACAACTACACAATTTAAGACTTCACAAAGTACTTCTTCTCTTCCGGAAGCACCGACGATGACTAAAGCAAAGGACGCTCAACTTGCTCCAACACCAAAACTGAAAGGTCAGTGTGTTATTCTTGTATTTTTTTTCTAAAAACATAAAAATTCTCACATCTTCTTATCACTGAATAGATAATGATGTCTCAATTTCTATGCCAACAACCTCTCATAAGGATGTCCATGATCAACATCACACTGCAAAAGGTCACATTTTTCTTCTGTCTCATTAATGTCTTCAGATAGTATGCTGTAAATAAATAAATAAATAAATAAATAAGTTAAAATCTTGACATCTACAAATCATGATTTGCTGAAGAAGGTCAAATTTTCTCTACCTTTTTTTGCCTTCATATTTGTATATTGGTTTTACAATAAAATGTGACTGTATTGAATTAGTTTAATATGTGAGGTCAAAAAAGTGAAAAGAGACTCTTGACAAACCGAAATAGCAAAAATAGATTTTTATTGTGGGACAGATAGAGTATGTAGTTATAATTAATTGTGATATACGATGCGTGACTTGCATATCAAAACTACTAAAATCATAGTGTAGCCTCATCATTTTAAGGAAAATGTTCTTACATCACTTGATAAGTAAATTAAGGGGAAATTTAGTGCTGTGCAATTTTCTAAGTTTAACAAAGTAGAAGTAGACCAAAATTCATGTAATAAAACAATTTTGGCTATTAAAGTTGTTGCCAACATAAATGAAGTTGATGTGAACAGAGAATCCTGATCACCAATCAATGCACAGAGCTGCAACAAAAGGAAACTGGGAAGAAGCTAAAATTCTTTTGAACGAAGATGAAAAGTTAGGTTGGATTGAGATAACGGAACAAGGCGACAGAGCTATTCATTTAGCTGTTTCTGGGAAACACAGAGAGTTCGTACGCCAACTCATCGAAATGGTGGGATGGGAGATGTTAGAGTTGTACGATGGCAATGGCTACACACCGTGCTGCTATGCGATAATGGCTGGTGACCTTGAACTCGTTCGTATAATGATGGAGGCCAACCCATTCATCGCCAATCTATCAAACTTTTATGGGACGACGCCCTTTGCACTTGCCATCTCCTTCGGAAAAACAGAAATAGTTGAGTATTATCTGACTACTGTCACTGAGATCAAAGGTTTATCCAGAGAACAATGGTTTAATATCTTGCTCGTCGCTATAAGCAGCAAAATGTTAGGTACGACGAAATCTCTTCCCTCTCCTCACTTCTCATTATACTACTTATTAGTATTATTTTATCTCATTCTGCAGATGTTGCTTTGAGAATGTTGGAAATGAGATCAAGTCTGGCCTTAATGAAGGGTGTCGATAATCGAACAGCTCTACACGTTCTGTGTCAAATGGATATCTCATCAGGTACTCACCTAAATCACAATATTAATTTCACATTGCATCCAATATTAGCTCTACAATGTTGTTGATTTATGTGATGATGGAAAACAGGAGATGGTAAAAAGAGGAAGGCTCTTCGTTGCTTGTCCCAGAAGCTGTGGACTAATATTCAAGTTTTGGGAAGGGATGGGGTGCTGCAGTTGATGAAAAGTCCTCCGTTAATTCTACACGAGGCAGCAAAAGTAGGCAACCTGGATCTTATAGAGATGATCACAACTGATTACCCTGATCTTTTAGCACACACGGATGACAAGCACGGATACTCTATCTTTCACATCATTGTTATCCATCGAAAAGAGAATATCCTTCAACTCCTCGAGAAGGCAAGTTTCGTTAAAGACTTCAACGCTGTCTTGCAAGACAAAGATGGCAACAACCTTTTGCATTCAGCTGCGAAATCAACATCCGAGCGTCTTAAGGGGTTGGAGGTTGTTGGCGAGCACGATGTTCATATGCAAAGTGCGATCGCTTGGTTTGAGGTAACTAATAGCTTATTTTGGAGAATCAAAATGCATCATTAGTATTAACTTGAGTCACTTGCAGAAATTGAAGAACATTGTCCCACCTTATTATCAGGAGATGAGAAACAAACAGGGATATACGCCCGAAGAACTATTCTGGAAGGATCATGCGGAAATGTTGGCAACAAGCGAAGAATACACGAAGAAAACTGCAGAATCCTGCATGCTTATCTCAACACTTGTTCTGGCGTTGGTGTTTGGTGCTGCCTTTGCTCCCCCTGGGGGGTTCGACCAAGTGACGGGGATACCTATGCTATTGAAGAACAAATGGTTCCCAATTTTCATCATATTCCAAGTCTTGGCATTGTCTAGCTCAACCTTGAGCATCTTAGGTTTTTGGTCCATCATTTCGTCCAACTTCCCAGAACGCCAATTTTTCATGTTGCCGCGTCTCCTGAGGATATCAATGGGTGCTCTATTACTCTCCATCTTATTCGTCATCTCTGCTTTCTTGGCCGCTTCTTTTTTGATCTTCGTTCAGCACAGAAAAGCGCTCGTCTTGGCATTTATGCTTCCTCTTTACTTGTTGCTCGTCCTTGGAATTTCGTACCAGTTTATAAAGGTAACACTCAAGACCTGCCGTGTAGGGTATTATCGCCTGACTAGAGCGAGCTCAGGTAAGTACGAGAGTTGGAGTAGTCGTGTACACACTTTTGGAGCCTCCAAATTTTCTGTATTTTCTTCTTATTTTCGTTAGTCGAATGTATATGTAGATGCCTAACTAATTTTGAACCTTCATTTTAGATTATTCAGTAACTGCTGCATCTTGTGTTAAATTCAGTTATGTGCTACCACATCAATTTACAATCATCTTTGGTGTCAACATATGGACATATTATGTGATTCTGTTTCACATTTGTGCCTCAATTACAACAACATCATCTCATGTGTTTCATCTTTTTTCGTTTTAAGACTACCTAGTTTGATCAATTGTTAACTTTTCTGCATTTGTGATGTGATGTTCCCATTTGATCTTTGATTAGTGAAATTTAAGTATTTTCTTCTCAAAACCCAGTTTAAGTGTGGCAGCATGGCCAACTCTGTGGGTTCGACATCCAAGTAGTAATTGGAGTGAAAAGATTTTGCCCACATAAAACTAAATAAATTACCTTATTTATTAACTAACATGGTACTCCCTCTGTCCGCTAATAAAAGTCTCGTTTCTTCATTTTTGTCCATCCGTAAATAAAAGTCTCGGTTTCTTCCATCCACTTTTTTTTACATTTCTTAAAATCCGTGTCGGATAAGAATGAGACTCCTATTCGCGGACGGAGGGAGTAACTTCTAACTCACTGCTAAGTAGAATAATGCTTCACTTAAATTAATAGAGATTTTGGGGTTGTTGGAGTAATAAAATGTACAAAGAAGGTCTTAAAATTGAGTAAATGCTTTGGTATTTTCAACTTCAACTATAGATGTGGATGACCAAACTTATTGTGTACCAACTACATTTAGTGAACGTGTCGGTTAAAGAGTCAAACAAATTCCAACAACCGTAAGTTGAAAAACAACAAATTGAGATTATTAACTTTCACATCATATTCTTGTTAAAATTTTTATATAATCTCTAAATCAAATAATAAAATCATTATCTTCAGTTTCTTCTTTGTCGCTGTAACATCGATGTAGTTAAGGTTGGACATATTCGAGATATTTATACAGTTTTTAGCTTTAAATTTTATTTTCTTATTAGCTTGTATTATCATAATAGCTAAATTCCATAAATGTTGGTTACATCTTTGAAGGATCAAGATTGTGGTCCATAGCAGTGTTTGAAATTTCTCTTATTTACGACCATGGTACCAAAATATTGTTCTTACGTCAATCTTTAGTTTTCTTGACATAAGCTATAGTAGAAATTATTATTTCATTAAACAGTTTCAATTGAATTCTAGGCAACACATATCTATATTCGTGTAACAGTAATTGGTGGTTGTCTTCTTCATTGCATATAGACGTGGAGTTTCTTTTTTCCACTTGATTCTCAAATATTGTAGTGTTGGAATGTAACGGGAGTAAATTTTAGTGCCTTAATCTTTTTCTGACATTATTTTTACTTTTTTTAGAAATTAGGAATTAAATTTAAATAAACTCTAATGATTTGGGCATGTAACATATTGATAATTTTATTCTTAAGCATTTGTTTTTGTGGTTTGTTCTGCCTCTCAGTTAGCCTGTTAATGTAGTCGTATTAACTACAACTATTAACGCATTACACTATTTTTAATAGTACTACAAAACATAAAGTACAGTAGAAAAATACTTCAACAAAACCAATCCAATTAAAGGCTTTTAAAGAAAATATATTTATCTTTAGGTTTATACTCCCTCCGTCCCATGTTACTCGCACTTTTCATTTTAGACGTAAATTTGGGATTGATTTTTTAGTGTAATTAAATTAGACTTTTAAGTGTAATGAGACATCACTTAATAAATGAGCTCTTAACTTAAACTAAATATTAATTAAATGCATTAATTCTAACTTAAACTATAAATTAAGGAGTTTGTGACGAGCCGAAAAGTAACAGTGCAAGTAACATGAGACGGAGGGAGTACTTGAACTATATCAAAACAAATTTTAAATTTTGATTTATTGCATTCAAGTCTAAATCATTTTATATTTATCAAAATAGAAAAAAAAAGGAGGAGGGAAGAGATGTAAAATACACAGAGATAGAAAACTTACAAGAAGCGCAGCGTTTCAACGGCTAGGAGAAGAAGATATGAAAATAACGTAATATAATTTTATTAATATTTAGTTAGTAATTAATTAGTGGATTAGCCCATATTAGTATAATACATATTTAATTGATTAGTTAAAAATACTTCACGTTTTAGTTTTTTCTAGATTAACAAATATAAATATTAATTAGTTATGCCTATTAATATAATTTATTAGTTATGCTTTAGTAAATTACTAGGAGTACATAATTTGGTAGCTTTTAAATTTTTAATATTAAGGATTGTTTTATTTTACTTTAAAAATTGACAAGATCTTTGATTTAAACTAATATTGTGCCTAATGCCTAATATCAAACTAAATATGCTCAAATATAACTGACAAACACGGATTTTGCATGTTTTTAAGGGCTAGAATTGACTTGTTTTAAATGTCAATCATGCACATTATGTTCTTAAATTGCATATGTTATACATGTTGGTATATTGACGTGTTTGTTGAGAAATTATAGAAAAGGGCTGAAAAATGTGCAAAAAAGTCCAAGGTGCAGCAGCCTCATTTCAAGCTGAGATTTCGGGTAGTGTTGAAGTCGAATCAGTGATTAATGCATACCATTCTCTTCATCTTTGAAAGAGCTTCGTGTGGATACCTTGCACGTCTCAATCGGAGTTCTGTGGAGAAAGTTATGACTATTCTACGAACATTGCGCGGTGCAGTCAAAGCTAAAAGAAATTAGGCGGAAATTCAAGTAATGAAGAAATTATTGCCCAAATCTCTCCTATTAATTGAAGGATTCGAAAATAATATCTTTTGTATTACTTGGAGTACAATTTTTACTAGGTTTAAACCTTTTTTCTAGCCTATAAATACCCCATAACCTAATTCATAGTCTTCATCTTAGAGCCTCCAATCTCTCCCTACACATTCTTCTATCCCGTATTCCACATATAATTCATCCATCTTCCATTGGAGCGGAGCTCTGCAGATCCAGGCAAGGGAATATTGAAGATTCAACCGGGTTTTATCAATTTCTTTCATGTCACATACTTTATTGTTTTTACTGCTTGTCTATGAGTAGCTAAACATCATTTGTAGTTTTTTTTTGTTGAAGATTATTATGAACATGTTTTGATTTATTTAATTGATTACTTTTCCTAGCTCTTGTGATTGTTTTGCTTGTTTTAGTGCTTTTATTGTTCTTTTGTCTGGCCAACTTTAGAACTATGTCCGTTTAACTAGATTAATCGAGAGATAGCAAGTTTTTCGTGGTAAAAGGAACGAGTACAACACATAGGTTTATCTGCACTTGAGAGAGGGGACCTTTTGTGAGTGCTTGAGTCTTAGGAACTTAAGGAATTAGAATCTAATCTATTAGAATGAGACTTTGATAGTTAGAATCTAATCTACTAGATAGGTGCACTCAAGAGTTGGCTTATCCTAGAATCGCGATTTTCCTAATAATCCTAGAGACACATAAAGGTAATGGTTCTATGATATTAATCATAGGTCGTAGTAGTTGTATCCTAAAACTCTCCATTCATTAGTTTGTTTTGTATTATTTTATTATTATACTTGTTTATTTATTTATGTCTAGTTTAGAAAATCAAAACCAAAAGCTCCGTGTCTCTACATAGTATATAATAGTCAGTTGCAATCTTATTCCATGTGTTTGATATCCCGGTACTCACGTTTAGTTATACTAGATCTACCAAGTATGCTTGTAGGTATTTTTAGTGCTAATAAATAGTGCATCAATAATAAACAATAGTTAAATATTGGTAATAACTAAACGATACCTCTTATGTTTATATACTTGTGTTATCTTTAAATGAATTTTAATCTTGAATTTTAGTTATTTTATGTATATGTTGTAATATTTTTATAATAATTCTATTGTATTTAAAATTTTTAAATTATGTAATTTTTTTATTTAATAAATATAGATTTCATGTATAGTTATATTAGATATTAAATCTTATTATATTATTTAATTTAATTTGAATTATTGATAAATTGTCATGGGGTTAGTGTGTAATTTAGATAAAAATATATAGGTATGATTAAAAAGTACTACTTAGTATAAAAAGTAAGTGAGTGGGGAATATTCTTTTGGATTTGAGTTTAGCGTAAATGTTTGGAGTAAAATGAATATTTATATTTAGTGTGACATTTACGCTAAAATGAGTTTGGGTTTAGTGTAATGGTTGGAGATGCTCTTAGTAGTTGTTAATCATTTTTTTTCTTTTAAAAAATACTTGTATCTTAAAACTTTGAATTTATATAACTATTTGAATTAAAATTATTTTTTCGTAAAGTAATTTTATAAGGATTCTAACGATATCCTAATTGCATACTTCTTCTGTCCCAAGATAAGCGAGTCACATTTCTTTTTGGGATGTCCTACTATAAGTGAGTCATTTCCCTTTGAGTGAACTACACAAAAGGCCCTAACTTTTCGCATTGTAACAGCAGAGGTCCCTAACATTTAAAAATTACATCACATGGATCTAACAAAATATATAATCACAAATCGTGTTTTTGGGACCATAACACCCTTGGGGCTTGGAAGGGCAAAATCGCCCTTTTGCATAGCCGACACTGCTGCATGCAGTGTTGATGGGACGGCGAAAAGCAGAAAAGCAATTGATGTCTTGTCCCCTATTATTTTCCCACGCTTCGGACCTGCATTGTAATTTCCAAAATTTGCCATTTCGCCAAAACAATTAGCCGGTAGCTTCTCTTTCTTTTTTCCCTCCAATCCACTGTCACTTCATCATTTTCGTCTTATCTCACCACAATTTTCTACTAATTCTCGGAAAACGCCGCTGCCTTTCACGCCATTCTCGGAGATAATCGACGTAGACCCAGAAACATGGAGCATTCGCGATCCTCTGTTGGATTTCTTTGTTCCGGAAGAAGAATATAGTAAGTTCAAATTTAAAATTCCAAGCAAGCGATTTTGACTGTGATTTAGGGCTCCGAAAATTGGGAGATTTTGTGAAATTGTTTTGATGTCGTCGCGTTTCGGAAATTGTTTTGACTGTGATTTAGGACTTTATATGTGAAATTCGTTGGTTTAAATTTGGAATTTTTCTAACTCCTAACAGGGGACCATGCCGGGATGTTTTTCGTCACTTTTCATCACGGTGGGTCAATCTTCGAAATCAATGGACAGAAGAAGTATGTTGGGGGCAATTGACATTCTTTGACTATTGCTGGATTCGCCAATTCGAGCTCTTAGATCTTTCCAGCATGGTGTTGCGGATGAGGTACATTAGGAAAACCATATGTGAGTTCTATTACGTTCATCCAAGGAACAGTGATGGCTGTATGGGCGTGGACATAGGAGGTCCGTTGCTGCCCATTATTGACGATCCACATCTGGCCCCTTTTCTCAAAGTCGCGGCTACTAGCACAAAGCTAGTTCACATTTATCTCGTGGAGATGACAGAGGCGGCCGTCTTGCTCAAGAAACGAAAGGAAGAAGCGAAGGAGTTTCTAAAATTTGTGAACGCTTGTAAAAAACCCACGGTGATCATTGAAGAGCTTGACGAACCGGAACCAATTGTGCCGAAGAGTAAACCAAAAAGGAAGAAACATCAGCACGAGGAGCAGAAAAAACCATCGGCGCCATTATTGATGCTTGAATGGTACCCTAGGGATGTCGAGTTTGAAGAGTATTTGAACAAAAGTTTAGAAGACAAACGTCGCGAATGGAAGAGGGAAGAGGAGGCAGCACGTAAGAATTTGATGGATGCATTTGCATCATGTAGTGCAGAACAAGCAGAAGCTGTTGTGGTTGAGGTTGAAGAGAATGATGCAGTCGATGGTGTTATTGGACAAGTTAGCCATGGTGAACACGTTATTCAACCTGAGGTTGAGGTTGAAGCAGTTATAGACCATGCAGAGGTTAGTACACCACTGTGGAATATGTTTGTGATTTGTTATTTATGTTTGGTATTCATATGTGATTCATTTTTGGGGTCAGATTGGGCAGCATGATGATGAAGCAATTGTAGATCCTGATAGTGTGGCAGAGGTTAGTGCACACCTTTGTAATAGAGTTGTGATTTATGCTTGTATGTATGGTGTTCATTTGTGATTTTATGTTAAATCAGATGGGGCAATCTATTCATAGTCAAGATGTTCAACATGTTGACGATAGTGTGTACAACCCAACCCTGGATTTTTCAGCCGAACCTCAATGTCAACTGCAGTCGGAAGTTCCCATTCTCGAGGAGATTCCGGATGAATTGCTAACTTAAACGTGATATGGAACATGCTGGACAGGAAATACAGGATTGGCCTGAAGTGCAGGATGGACCGGAAGTGCAAACTGGACCCGAAGTAGAAGGTGGACCGCAAGTACATGATGGTCTGGGAGTAGAACCTCAAGAGGAGGTATACATTCCTTCGTTTGAGTACGTTCTGGACGGCTGCCATCTACATAACGAGGGACCGCCGACTCATGATGAAGATGATGAGATGGACCATTTTATCTCGTTGGCACACATGTGCCGAGATGAGCAGCATTTCACCTCATATTACGAATCCATTTTCCAACAACAACATGCGAGACAGGAGCCAGAGAATGTAGACCAGCCGGGTGAAGGCGAATCCCAGCCGGGTGAAGGCGAAGACCAGCAGGGTTGTGCCGAAGACCAGCAGGGGTCAAGGGGGTCAGGGTGGTCACGGGGGTCAGGGGATAAACGGTGGAGGAAGTATTCGCCTTATGTGGGCAAGAGGAACATGACAGACAACCCACTTTTCGAGGAAGAAGTTGTGGACGAGCTACAAGATATTGACGACCTTGAGGATTTGGAGGGTTTGGATGGTTTGAAGAAGAGAGGCATAAAGTTTACCCCGTTCAAGCTCGAGAGTAATGAGCTTCCGTTGTGAAAGCCTGGTGATGTTTTTAAGCATAGAGGTTTCTTGTACGACGTGTTGAGGCAGTACGCAATAATGACCAGAAGGCGGGTGCAAGGATGTGAGTGGTATGTGTACTTGAGGAAGGACGAAATACACTACGGTCATGATTACGTGGTGATGAATATGCAACGCGATCACGCGCACACATGCTCTCAGGTGTTGGATTCGAAGTGGCTGATGACAAAGTGGCTAGGTGAGCGTTATATGCAGAAGATCAAAGTCAACCCTCACATTCCACTTGCAGCTATACGGCAGTGTGTGGATGAAGATTTTGGCCTGAAGATAGGTAGAATGAAGGCATATTCGGCTCTGCGACAACCCAATACAGAAACTTGTTCTACTACAAAGCCGAATTGGAGCGGACGCACCCTGATTCCAGCATACATATACATTATGAGAATACGAGGGATTCTGACGCCGTGGGTCCGAGATTCCTGAGGTTCTACTGCTGTCTAGGACCATTGAAAAAGCGATGGATGCAGTTATGTCGGCCCATTATCTTCTTCGACACTTGTTTCTTGCAAGGGATGTACAAAGGACAGCTCATGACAGCAATGGGGATTGACCCCAACAATGGCTGGTGGCCGATTGCTTGGGCTGTGACTGAGGCCGAGAGTTATATCCAGTGGAAGTGGTTCGTGGAGTACTTGTCTGATGACCTGAACTTGCATGCAAATGGCCCATGATATGTGTTTATGTCTGACCAACAAAAGGTATGGCTGCCGTGATTTCAATATTACATAATGTACGTGGTATGTGATTGAATTTTATCTGTGATTTGATCAATACATTATGTACTGGAACTGTGATTTTGTGGTAATGTTTTGTTGTGTTGCATCCATCAGGGCCTTGCAAAGTTGATTGCTGAGGAATTCCCACAGAGCGAGCATCGCTTCTGTATTCAGCATATATACAACTATTTCAAGAAGAGATTTGTTGGAGAAAATTTCAAAGACCGGTTGTGGGAGATTGCCTCGAGTACCACCCTCGAACATTATGTGGACAAGATGGATGCTTTGCAGACCGAGTATCCCCAAGCACATCAGTGGCTGTCTGGAGTTGCTCCCAAAGAAAAGTGGGTCAATGCATTTTTCTCTCCACACACTTGTTGTGATGTGCTCCTCAACAACATTTGTGAGACATTCAATTCGAAGATTGCATTGGCTCGAGAGAAAGCAATTATCAGCATGTTGGAGGACATTCGAACAAGTCAAATGGAAAGAATTCAGATCAGAGGCCAGTGGATCAAAAGCTACGATCACGCAGTCCCTCCTGTTATCAAGGAGCTTGTTGATAAGTGGTACGCGAGGGCTTCATCGTGGAGGGCTACATGGAACGGACAGTCTTCGTACCAAGTATCTGGGCCGTCTGGCCAATATGTTGTCAACATGCTCGATTTTACATGCTCCTGCAGATTGTGGCAGCTAACCGGAATCCCGTGCACGCATGCTATCGCAACAATCAACAAGAATGGCGACGACGTGACGTGATCCATTTCCCGCTATTATTTGAAGTCAACAATGATCATGTTGTACGAGAATGTCCTTTACCCCATCAATGGGGTGGACAATTGGCCCAAGACTACTTCTGATGGTGCGGTGGAACTGGCGCCTCCGAGGTCAAAGCGACAGCGTGGTAGGCCGAAGAAACTGAGACATGAGGAGCCCCAGATTCGTCTTCATGCAGACAGAGGTGAGTCATTGCGTCGCACCTTCGTGATGAAATGTCGTCGGTGCGGTCTAGAATGTCATAATAGGAGGACATGCAGCAATGATCCTCGGACTAGATGCCCGTGCTCAGGTTGGGGAGACTTCAGCAGCACAGCAGGTCGCGTGAACGTGGTGATTGTACTTTGCCTGAATCGTCAAACAATCGCCGACACCAAGAGGTACTATGCAATAAGCATCCGCAACTATATTCTCTAATTGTACACATTGCTTTCTCATATATACTTACTATACTATTAATTGTTGCAGCCTAATGTTTCAAACCCGGGACCAAGCACTCGGACCAGGACTCAGCCTCAGAGATGCGGCCGCTGCGGTGATCAAGATTGACGGGCCTTACTTAATCTTAAAACTTTGTGTTTGTTTGGGATGGGTGAACAATTTTTTTTGGCAGTGTTGACATGATGTGTATGCTAACTACGAGATTTTAAATTTTGGTGGCAGTGATGATATGATATTTATGTTATGTATGTTACAGACTAGTTTGTAACAAATTACTCTAGTATTTTGGTAGTATTTTGGTAGTATTTTGGTGGAAATGATATCATGACAAATTACTCTACTTCATCGGTTTGTATCCATTTTTTACATAGTATTTGATTTCAGTCATAGTTGGGTAACTTCATTCGTGATTTCAGGCATAGTTGAAACAAAACGTAATCAATCATGCATTTGAAAGAGTACTTCGTCGGTTTGTATTCATTTCTGTACATGGTTTGTGATTTCATTCATAGTTGAGTAACTTCATTCGTGATTTCAGGCATAGTTGAAACAAAACGTAATCAATCATCATCAGGCATTTGAAAGAGTACTTCGTCGGTTTGTATTCATTTTTGTACATAGTTTGTGATTTCATTCATAGTTGAGTAACTACATTCGTGATTTCAGACCATAGATGAGAACAAAACGTGGTCAATCAACATAGGCATTTGATAGAGTACTTCGTCGGTTTGTATTCATTTGTGTACATGGTTTGTGATTTCAGTCATAGTTGAGTAACCTCTTTCGTGATTTCAGGCATAGATGAAAACAAAGCAAAGCGTAATCAATCAACATCAGAAGATAACGACGGAGTGAACACGACAACATAGCTTTGTTATAACAGTAGAAAAATTACAATACATAAGAACAAGATTGTGAATTTTAACCGTCGGAGAGTTGTTGCCGTTTTACCAATTATTAGCGCCAATGCGTCACACTCTTCAGTCTTCATGCCCAGTTGTAACTTCAGGGCTTCAAACTCCACAAATTTCAATCACAATTTCTCGTGCAGAACACCTTCAAGTAGCGATTTGGCTCGAAGTTCAGATTCGAATTGGTCTCGCTCAAGTTTCACTCTCTGAAAGTAACTGTCTTGGCTTGGCGATAGACTCGCATCAACCCATCGAAAAAAATTGCAATCATCTTCCTGCATAATACTTTCTCATTAATCTTTATGCCAACAAAATTAATGGAAAAACGACCAAAATACATGGTTTTAACCTTCCATATTGGGCAGCGAAAGTAACGCCTACCCGGGTTAGCATCCGTCCTAGATCTCACAAGCTCAGCCTCAAGATCGTGATTACACTTCACAATTTCGGGACGAGGCCAATTCCAATTGAAGCTTGAGCCGAAAGATTGAGAAGAAGAAGACATTGCCACACGACCTGAATTCAATTTGACAGTACAAAATTCTAATCAGCAATGCAATTTCGCCGAAAGATAGCACATAGCACATAACACAAAAACTAAAATCATAATTCCGCCCAACCAAGAATTGCAAAATTTTCCACATGCACCGACTGTAACCCTACAACCATTAAATTCGACCAAGAATTACAAAATAGTTTTCCAGATGCCCGATAGTAACCAATAATTGCAAAATAAAATTCCAAATCGCCTAAACCCTTGTGGATACCCTAAATTCAGCGAAATCCAGATGAAATCCCCTAAATTCCAGCTGCCGAACAGATGCCGAACAAATTAAATCCCCTAAATTACCAGATCCCGAACAAATTAAATCCCCTAAATTCCCAGATGCCGAACAAAATAACTATTTGCCTATTATGTTTAGAGAGGGAAATATGAAAGCAGACGAAAGATGAAAGACGAAAATGAAACAGAGAGGGAGGAAAGATGAAAGAAAATATTTGAATTGAATTATGATTACTATTCTGCTTGACAAGACAGCCCCTGCACATGCAGACTATGTGCAGCAATAGGGTGCAGGTGTAGTACGTAAAAAGTCTAAACTGCCCTTCAGCCCATTTGGGCATTTTCGCCCGGAAAATGGCAAAATATACACGATTTGTGATTATATATTTTGTTAGATCCCTGTGATGTGATTTTTAAATGTTAGGGACCTCTGCTGTTACAAGGCGAAAAGTTAGGGCCCTTTGGTGCAGTTCACTCTTTCCCTTTTTAGTAAAAAAATCATTTCTCTTACTTTATTATCCACCTATTCTCTCTTTACTTCTCTACTTTTTCTCTCTCTCGTACTTTACTCTCTCTACTTTAACTCTTTAAATATCAATTCCTTAGATCCCATGCCCGAAAGAAATGATTCGCTTATCTTGGGACAGAGGGAGTATGACTGGATAATAAAATTTAATAATATTTTCGTGAATTTTCATATATTTCTATAACCACTTGTATATCAATATAATTATCATTATGGGTGACAAATCGTGCGTATTGGTTCGTTATTGGGTCAACCTGATAATGACTCAACCTAATAATGCCCAAACCCGAACTCGTCATGTTGAGGAATCGGTAAACCCGAACACGAATCCGACTGGCTACCTTCGAACCCGAAACACGACCCCCACCCAACATAAACCCATTAATGACACGATATTATATAGGTTGAGACGACATGATAACAACCCGAACCTGATATTACACGATTAAAATATGATATTACATGATTAAATCTAATATTACACGATTAAACCTTATTTTTCCACCTAATTTACACGATAAAAATCCATTTTATACAATTTAAACCCGATTTACAAGAAATTAAAATATTACAGTTAAATATATTTTTTAAATAATAAAAATAATAATACTCCCCAAAAATAGAAACATTTGAAATGACATGGGTTTTAATGCAAAATTTGGTAAAGTAAGAGAGAGAAAGAAAAGTGTGTTAGTGGAAAATGGATCCCACTTCATTAGAGAGAAAGAAATTTCCTAAAAATGAAAGTTTCTATTTTTAGGGGACGGGCCAAAAAGAAAAGAATTTATATTTTTAGGGGGACGGAGGGAGTAATACTTCCTATTGTTGCATAAGGAACTCGTCTTCATTTCATTATCTCAGATTTTGTCTTGGAACACATCGATGTAAGATTTTCGAGATAAAAATATTTTTCTTGGAATCTTGCACGATAAAGCGTTTAAGCACTACACTGATGTAAGATTCTTGAGATATATTCTTCTTCCGATATTGGATAACCTTGATCCTAGAATGCGATTAGCTTCGCTCATATCTTTCATTCCAACCTGGATAACCAATTCATCCAAGCCCCTTGGCCTAGCGGTAAAGGGTGCTGGATACCGCGTCCATCCTGGAGGTCTCGAGTTCGAACCCTGGGTGGCGTAATTTGTCTTTCCTCCTTGTTATAGGAGTTGATTTGTAATTTCCTTCTTCATATATATGATATTAATATATGAAGTTAATTTTAAAAAAAAAAAAAAAAAAAAAAACCTGGATAACCAATTCCTCACGTCTGACAACTATCTTTTTGCCGTTTCCAAATAATAGGAAGTCATCTACTTAGAGAGTCAAGAATATCAAATTCACACCTTCATACTCTTCTGTACACACAGCTTTCATCAAGGCATTGCTCAAAACCAAGGAATTTGACTGCTTAATCGAAACACAGTTTCCATAATTTTAAAAAACATAGAGGGGTGATAAAAAATGGTCCATTCCCCACAAGAGAGCATGATACAAGCGGATCAAAAAAGTACTTCATTCGTTCCTTGTTAATTAAGTCATTTACCATTTCGGAAAGTTCTAAGATAATTGAGTCATTTCTATTTTTGACAAAAATCTACTAGCACTATCTCCTACTTTATTCTCTTTTCGTCTCTCTTACTTTACTCTATGTTTTACTCCCTCCATCCCTTACTAAGTGAGACATTACTTTTTTACACCGGTTTTAAGAAAGTCCTTTGTTAGTTAAGTGGAGAGAATAAAATGAGATAGACAAAAAATTACAGAGGAAAAAATAAGAGAGGGTGGAAAAAAGGAAATGACTCACTTAGCTCGGAACATCCCAAAAAGGAATGTAAATAAATATATTTTATTCTTCCATTATATTTCTTAAGAAATACTAGTAATAAAGATTAAACTATAGTAGTAATATATAAAAATTATTTTCCCCCCACTCTTCTAAAACTAATTTATACTAGGAATATATAAAAATTCTTATTACTATAATATTATCATCAGTAAAATGGCGAACGACAAGAGGGAGAAGACGGCAACCAACCCCCATTTTAAAACTATTTTCAACTTCTCAAAAGTGTGAAATAATGGAAGCATTTTGGAAAAATAATGAGGAAAGAAGGGCACGAAAGACCATAAATAATGAAAAAAAGACTTCAAATGATATTATACCCATACGTAGAGGCATCTGGTGCATTTTACAAAACATGGGTACCTCCATCAAATGATTAGCTATACATAGGGGCTAATTTTATAGTTCACTCAAATCAATTAACAAGGAACGAGGTGTAGCAATGAAGATTGTTACACATTCTGATATCTGATGTGAAAGTGTGCTAGGCCAACTAGTAGTAATCCATGTTGTCGCACTTAAGATGTCCACCTTCCTTAAGTTTATCTCACTCAAAATATCCTTTTTTTTTGGAAATAAATCTTCATTTTCTTTCTTTATTAAAATATTATATTATTTTTTCCTTTGTACTTAGGCCATCCGCAACGCTGTTTCTTATCCGTCTCTTAACCGTCTCATCCCTTAACTATTCATGGGTCTCACTGTACTTTTCACTCCATCTCTTAACTAAGAGACAGAACCTGAAACCCTCCATCTCTTATCCGTCTCTTAACTATCTCTTAATTTACTATTCATTCAATTTCATTTTTTATTTTTTTTTCAACAAATTCAATTAATAAAAAAATACACTTCATTAAATAAAATAAAAATACAACTTAAAATCCTAAAAATACATAATTAAATTCGTGGCAAAATAAATAAATAAAAGACATAATTTAAATTACAATTTTATAGAAATTAAAAAAACTACTCCGCCGACGAATCATCTCCCGAAGGCGGTGGCGGTGCACTGAAGCTACCTGGAGGCGGAATACCAATTTGTCTTGCCATATACTCAATTTCGGCAAGATGGGCTTGGTATAGTGGAGGCGTCATGCGGGAAGTGTCCGCCATCGTGGCAGTCAAGTACATGGACAATAGGGTGTTCGAGCCCAAGCCCGCCTGGCTTGATTTGCCTCGACCCTTCCTCCCTCTAGCCTCATTCGCCCCTTACGGCCGACGGCGCCCACGAGAGGACCCCCGGCATCGTCTGTCGTGCCCTCAACCTCCTGCGAGGCGCCTCTTGTGCGGCGCTGCCCGACCGCCCCCACTAGAGGAGTATTGGCCACCCGCCGTGTGCTTCATGCACTTCGAGGTTGAGCCCGAGCTAGACCGCACACCGTCGGCCCACCATTCCTCGTCTTTGACGGCCTCTCAGACATCGACATGTCTGAATTCTTTGCCGGTGTCGTCGAAGTAGACTCGCAAAGCCGATCTCAGAATGTTGGCTCCCGTGGCTCCGCTTTGGTAATGAGCCGCTTCGTCCTTGTAGATGCCGCAGAATTTTTTGACCTCCCTGTCGACTCGGTCAAAGTGAGCGCGGAGCATCTTCAATGTGCGGCGGCGGGACCCCTTTGGCTTGATCTCGTTGTCGGCCTCGGTGACCTTTTCCCAGAAGCACTTCCGAGATTATTGATTCCCGACGATGGGATCGTACGAGACGCTGATCCAGGCGTTGTACACCGTCATCGTGTCCTTGCGGCTGTACGGATATCGGCCTGCCTCCTCATCCTCCTCGGTCGGCTCCGCCTCTTCCTCCACGGCGTCGAATGCCCTGGAGCTTCCACCGCCCCGTCCTCCTTCAGGATGGAGTTCATCCGGATAATCTTCCCGAATTTGGGATAACCCCTGCGAATACCTCGGGGCGGAGGGACGAGCGTATGCATCCACATCAAAATGGGGTGGTTGGTACCCCCGGCGTCGACGAGCCCTAGGTGCCCGGCGTAGACGAACCGGAACCACCCAACACGTTGTACATGTCACCCAGTCGCCAAACACGTTGATGTCGAACCCGCCAGAGTTTCCGTCACCGGACATTTTGTGATGAGATGTTAGATGAAAATTGGAGAGGAAATGGAGATGATTTGGAGGATTTGATGTGTATTTGTGTGTGAAATGAGGATGAAATAGGAGTATTTATAGAGTAAAAATAAAATATATATATAAAAAATGAAAACGGTCGAAAACGGTAATATTATCGTTTTCGAATTTTTAATTTTTTTATTAAATTCGACTTTAAAAAAATAAT
This sequence comes from Salvia splendens, assembly GCF_004379255.2. Classification (NCBI taxonomy): domain Eukaryota; kingdom Viridiplantae; phylum Streptophyta; class Magnoliopsida; order Lamiales; family Lamiaceae; genus Salvia; species Salvia splendens. The sequence goes on from NC_056038.1 coordinate 12,934,868, forward strand.
TTATAGCGTCAGCGTGACGACGCCCACTCGCGGGCCGGCGAGTGGGCGTCACGCATGGCGCCGGAGCGCGCCACGTCGCGCAAGCGCGTGGCGAGACAGCCCGCGCCATGTCTCGGCGTAACGGGCGTCTCGGCGAGATCGGGACGAGACGGGGCTCTGCAACGCGTCTCGCCGCCGTCTTGCGCGACGTGGTGAGACAGCCCGCGCAGTGTCTCGGCGTAACGGGCGTCTCGGCGAGACCGGGACGAGACGGGGCTCTGCAACGCGTCTCGCCGCCGTCTCGTCCCGCCGAGACAAGATACGAGCCACCCGCGAGACCCATTGCGGGTGGCCTTATTCCACTTAACTCATCCTCCTAAAATTCTGCGCAATTAAAGAATGTAAATATATTGAGTTCGATAGATGGAAAACTATAATTCAGATTTTGTACATGATTCTGTCGAGTTTTTGTTGGCAGGATGTGCTGACAAGGTCAATAAGCCAACTGACAATTGATAATTCTGAACTTGATATTTTAGATAATTATTTCTGTCGATCATCTTTGAATTCGTACACAATTTCTGAAGCCCTGTTATACTTTGATCAAAGAGTGTACGTAGTATGTAGATTATTTAATTGGGGAATTTATTAATTAGTTTAACATTTAGTATTTACTGTACTAAATTAATAACAATAATGCTAATATAAATTTATTTTTAATTGCCACTTTGTTATCCTTTTTTCTCGACAATTACACTAAACGGATAAGGCAGTAGCTAGCCGTGCCAGTACCACAAAGTAAAACAAACAAGAAAAATAAAAACAATAACCAAGAAAATAACAAGAGTCCAAATTAAATAAAATAATAAAGTGAGAGTTCAACAACGCTTAACAAGTTGGAGAATCATTGAAGTCTTCAATATAGTATCTTTCCATGCAAATTTATGAAGGTCCAAAACTGAACTGGCTCTACTACCCCGGCAGCCAAATTTTAAAAGAACATAATACTACTAGTATTTATTTTGTTATATTAAAAGTATTTAATTAGGTATTGGTTTATTAGGGTCCTCTTTAATGCTTATAATATCATAATTCAAAACTAAAACTAAATCTACCCCCTTAAATTTTGAAATGAGTGGATGGGATTAAAACTCACAAATTTCAATAAATAGCAGACAAAATATCAACAGAAGAGTAATATCGTCATTATGTTATCATATGATAATTTTCGTGGGTGTTTTTTATATCAACATAGTGTATTACAAATATCAACAATATGACATGAGAATATCAACACGCGTATAAGAAAATATCAACACAGATTTATTGATATTTTACCTACATTATATTGAGATTTTGCATACATATATTGAGAATTTTTTGCATTTGTTAATAAAATTTACTTATAAACATGTACGAAAAATGAAATATAATTTATCAAATTTCAACACCCGAACATCGTCGGAACATATGCAATTGAGACTCGTTGGAATCCTTATAAAAGTATCTTTAATTTGATATATTTTTTACGAAAAAATAATTTAAATCGAGATAGTTACGTAAATTTAAAGTTTTAGAAAAATGAAATATAATTTATCAAATTTCAACACCCGAACATCGTCGGAACATATGCAATTGAGACTCGTTGGAATCCTTATAAAAGTATCTTTAATTTGATATATTTTTTACGAAAAAATAATTTAAATCGAGATAGTTACGTAAATTTAAAGTTTTAAGATGATTTTGATGAGAGAGAATAGACATTAATACCCTTTAAGTATATTTAATAATTTTTTTAATTTAAAATATAATTCATGTGACATTATTTAAACCACTAGATCTCCTAATCTAATGGTTAGGATTTGATCTTACACTACTAGAAAAATTACCTTTCATGGCACTTGGAAATGTGAGGAAAAACGTATTCACATGGCACTTCAACTTTAGTGGCACTTAATACCAATGTCACACAGAGTGGGTGTAATGATAGACTACACGTAAGGAAAGAACCACTATTACTTCACTTTAAAATGTCAGGAAAATCCTTGTGTAATGACATTGGAAAGAGTAGTAACATGTTGTTTAAAAGTACACTAACTTTCTACAGCTGAAAATTTACAAAATGCATCCTATAAATATTTGTAATTGCAATTTCCCCTACAATTGTCTATAATATATATTTTCCACCTACAAATTTCTATAATTTATACTTCTACCTTCAAATATTTATAAATTATATTTTATCCTTTAAATAATTAAAATCTACATTCTTTAAAATATATATAATCCATATTCACTTCAGACATACAAAATTCATATCAAACTATTATTAATCATCCAACAAAAACTCGTACTAATAAAATGACATATTGGAATATAAATAAGTCTAAAGGTCTCATATCACAATGTTACGTGCTTTGAACAAGCATCCCAATCAATGACGTGTTAGTCATCTTTTTCTTAAACTACGCACTAACAAAACTAGTTAGTACATAAATTTAATCATAATCTCTCCAAAAGAACATAACATTTGTAGGTATATTGTTTGTTTCCCTAAATATGTGATCCTCCTCTACCTGTCAAAAGAACAAAACAAATAATAATATTAGCACTCCAAATTATAGATATTCCAAGTCATATATGAAATACGTATGAAAGGGTACACTGGAATAATGCAATACACACGACATTGGATTTATGGTCATCATTTCCATAATATCCTAACAAAACAATAGTCAAAGTACAATATGGGAAGAAAAGTAAAAGTCAAAATTAATCCCTCATAGAAGTAACATAATAAAAAGCATAAAGCAAGACTGGTCATACAAATAATATATAGGTTAATTAAATTTACAGTATTTGGCATCTGAATGTAATTGAGAAATTATCAATATGTAATTCTTCCATACCTCTTTTAGTGGCTCTATTTTTCTTGCAGATGTCCTCTTTAAGCAACTTTCCTCGTGTAATCTCTCCACTTTTGAACTTTTTCTTCAACCTGCACTAATCAACACAGACATCAGCCTGAAATAACTAAAAAATTGGATGAAGTAGAAAAAGTGATGAGACCTTTTGAGTGGGAAGAACAGAAGATGGAGTTGTAGTACATGATGCATGTATAAACAAGCAAAGAAACAAGACAAACAAAGAAGCTGCTTTCACACACATAAGATGAGTGTCATTATGTACCTCATGTTTCTGCAGCCAAGTACCTTCATACTCTTCTAGAGCCAATGAGTCATGAAGCACAATTATCTAGGTAGTACTGCACTTACAGGAGCAAGGCTCTTGCAATAGGAAACAAAATATACATCAAGTCTCACTATTAAGTTCGGCTCTAATATGAAGCAAAAAACTTTTATATCCTTAAATACTAAAGCACATAGAAATCTAATCAAAATAATTCCAAAAAGTGCAGTCACTGTAAGTACTAAACTTTAGCAATTCTACAAAATAAATACAAGCATCTTTTGCTGATTTATGGCCTTGGATTTTATACCATGTTCTATTTTCGATAAGATTCCTTCTAAGCATTACGGAATTTCTAACATCTAACATAAACTGACCTTACCTTAAACTCATATATTGATAGAGTATTGGGTATCATCGCATTAGCTTCATCAAGAGTATCACCAACCTCAACTTTATACACACAACTGTGTGTAGCATACACTTGGGAAGATTGAAGAATTGAAGATGTATATGTCCAACTAGAACTAGTTATGACCATAACATTGGCTACAAGCCTACACCTGAAAACAAATAATCCTTGGCTGATCTCATAAAGACCAATGACAAGACAAAAGCATATTTTAGAATATTATATTTTACTCCAGCTAGATATGAATCCATAGCTAACTCATTGCCAGTTATAAACAACACAACATTATAACAATTGAGTAGAAGGACACTGGCTAAATACAATTTTGCTAGCATTCTAAGTCTTGCACTCACTCTTTGCTTTGTATCTTGTTTAATTAGACTCCATTAATCATCAGAGAGTGTTTTCTCAAGAAGCTCAATCTCCATATTCTCCATTCTTGCAACATATTGCATCTTTCAAGCAACCTTCTAATTTTAAGGTTCTGTGGCACATATTACACCAAAGTTCAGCACAAGAACTCTGGCTATTAAGAGAAAGCTCATTATTAGAATCATGTAACTCACCTAATTAGACCTACCAAAAAATCATAAAACAGAATCAGGGCAATCGAGTAATTTGCGGTCAACGAACAAAGACGCCCAATCTTAAAGCAAATGCAAGCATGATTGTTATCAATTTTACACACCAATTTGCAATTCAACACAAAATTATTACAGAAAATACGATAAATCAGAAGAAATACCTACATAAAAATCCCTATTTCTCTCCATTATTAATCTCTCCAGTACCCCACGGCCAATTAGGAAATCCATGGAATAAGAAATGAGATATTTCCTTAATTACGTAAAAATCAAACCTCGAACTCCAGGGTAGCCGCGGCCACTGAGAATCCATTCTCTGGAATGCTAAAGATGTTCTTTGCAACAAAATTCTGATATGAGAAGGAAATTTATATTCCGGTGGGATTGGGCAGGGCAGATTGAGGGAATGAAAAAACTATGATAGGAGAGGATTTGGAATCAAGGGGAGAGGGACGTCAATTTTTGGGGGAAAAGTGAAATAGCTGTGGATTGTGGGAAAGCTAGCGGTTCTATGTTTAGTGCAACTGATCCCAAATTTCAATCGCCTATATCTCCATCAACAAATTCCAATCTCCAAACCCTAGCGCTAGCAATGGCCCGCACAAAGCAAACCGCTCGCACATCGACCACCGGCAAGGCACCGCGCAAGCAGCTGGCTACCAAACCCGCCAGGAAATCCGCTCTGGCCACCGGCGGAGTGAAGAAGCCCCATCGCTTCCGCCCCGGAACCGTCGCTCTTCGTGAGATCCGTAAGTATCAGAAGTCTACCGAGCTCTTGATCCACAAGCTCCCGTTCCAGAGGCTTGTTCATGAGATTGCGCAGGATTTCAAAACCGATCTGAGGTTCCAGAGCTCCGCCGTGGCGGCGCTTCAGGAGGCGGCCGAGGCGTACCTCGTTGGATTGTTTTGAGGATACCAATCTCTGCGCTATTCATGCTAAGAGAGTGAAAATTATGCCTAAGGATATCCAGCTCGCGAGGAGAATTAGGGGAGGGAGGGCGTAATTGTTAATTGCTATTTTGATTTGTGGCTCTTGGAAATATGTAGTTGCATAGCCTTGGTGGTTTTCTGATCTGATGTGTATTGGAAATTTATGTTAATGAAAATCGATGAATGCTTTTACTGTATTAAAAAAAATGTTTAGTGCAACTGGTTTTTATATTTAATAAAATTATAATGATGATTTTGATTACAAATTTTATGTCGCATTGTATAAAAGTGTCAGTAAATGTGTGTCATCATGGCATTTATATATAATCGTGGTATTAGTATTTAACAAAAACGTAGTGAAAGGTTGATGTAGTGACTGATATTGTATAATGGCAGCTTTATAAAAGTGCCATAAGTAAGATGTAGTAATAGACAATTTTTCTAGTAGTGTTAATTTGTAATTGCTAATTAATTAGCAATTGATCACTCCCCCAATTATTAACTACTGTACTAAAAAAAGCGCACACCCTTATATATATAATACACCAAAATTGATGAAGCAAGTATTCATTAATCATACAAAAAAATTGTGGCAGATGCTCATGATTCATTAAATACATGTTTTTAATCCTTCTCTATCTGAAGGCTAAAGATGATAACTGCAAGTAATTCGCATTGATATGTGTTGATTTAAGAAATGGGCCTTGAGAGCATCCACAGCGGCGAGCACACGCAGTCCGTCCGTCCTTGCCGCTAGCAAGGATACCCCTGTCCGCCGCTGCGCTCTTGCCGCTGGCACGGACATGCTCTTAGCTAAGAGCATGTCCGTGCCAGCGAGCAGGGCGATGTGGCGCGTTTCTATTGGCCGTTGGCATTTTTTTTCTTTTTTTTTTAAAAATCGAAAATAATACCAAAATAAAATAAAAATATTTTCGGATTCCCAAAAATATAGCCGTTTAATTACCGTTTTTTTTAATTTTTTTGAAATTAAAAAAAATTTAATCCCAAAATCATCTAAAAATACACACATTCATCATCCATTTGGACGAAATTCGGCCGATTATGAATTTAATTATGTAATTTTTTATTTTTAGGATTTTAATTATGTACTTTTAAAATTTTAGGATTTTAATTGTGTACTTTTTAATTTTTATGATTTTAATTATGTAATTTTTAATTTTTTTGTAATTTGTAATATTATTCCGGATATTTTTAATGCATTTTAATTTTGTGGAAATGTTTTTATTTAAATTGAATAATAGAATGGCGGGACCCTTGAGCTTGTCCTTGCGGAAGAGCACGGATGTGGGTGTTGTGCTCTTGCCTAAGAGCAGGCAGAAAAAGTGGGTCCGGGCCCACATCCGTGCTCGTTGGCAAGAGTACGGACGTGGATGCTCTGATATGATTAGATAATGTGAAATAATGGGATAAGAGAGTTTCTTCAACTACTTCATGATAAATTAGGGAGGTGTTTATGTTTGTTGATCAAACTTTTATGTGGAGATGCATTAGTTGTTAGACATGCCCACCGGTTCCGGTTCCGGCGGTTAACCGCCGAACCGGAACCGGCGGTTCCGGTTCCGGAACCGGAACCGGCGCAATATTCCCGAACCGGAACCGTCGCAATTCGGTTCGCGGTCCGGTTCAGGTTCAAGATATTTCGAACCGGAACCGTCACCGAACCGGCGGTTCGGGACGGTTCAGAACCGGCGGTTAACCGTGGAACCGCCGGTTCCGGCGCTTAAATCGAGGCAGAGGGATGGGGGCCGGTGCTGATCTTCCAAACCGGTCGGAACCGCCGGTTTTTCGGCGGTTAACCGCCGGTTTAGTGGCTTTCGAGGCGGCGCGGAGCACGAGGCGACAATGGAGCAGCTTTTGCAGACGGTTCGTTGACCGAACCGGCGGTTTTATTTCGGAAACCGGCGGTTCCGGCGGTTCCGGCGGTTTTTCCGCCAAAACCGCCGGTTTTGTGAAATTTCAAATTTTTTTTTTTTTTAAATTTCAAATTCGAATTCTTCCATTTTCCCCCTCATTTTTTTCTATAAATACCCCCCTCTATCCTCATTTACATTCACCCCACTCTTGTGTTAATAAGAGTTTCTCTCTTCAATCTCCCAATTCTCTCTCTTTGTCTCCAATTTCTCATTTGTGCTATTGTGCTTCCATTTAATTACGCAAGTGCTACTCTTATTACGCATTGTTATACACTTATACAGTTATACTTGTTCCCGTAGTTCTAGAAGTTGTCTTTCTTTCTCAATTACTAAAACAAAAAAAAATATATTAATTTACCTTCCGAGTCCGACGAGGCGACGAGCCGACGACACTTGTAAATTATATTACATTGTTGTATGTTGTTGTATTGTATACTTATGTATTGTAAATTGTAATGTATCGTTGTCCGTTACAACTCAAAATCAATAAAATTTATTTCATTTTCTCCTTATTCGTCTTATTTGTGCTTGAATTATGCATTGTCTTGTTCCGATTTGTTGTATAAAGCCAAATTTCAAATTTAAAAAAAAAAAAAATTAATTGAACCGGCGAAACCGCCGGTTCAAAAACCGGAACCGCCAAAACCGCCGCAAAACCGGCGGTTCCGAACCGGAACCGGAACCGCCCGGTTTTCGAACCGGAACCGGAACCGTGAAATAGCCTCACGGTCCGGTTCCGGTTCCGCTTCCGCCAAAACCGGAACCGGCGGTTCCGAACCGGAACCGCCGGTTTTCGAACCGTGGGCAAGTCTATTAGTTGTCTTTCACGAGACGAGACTCTTTTTTAAATCTTCGTTGCAGTCTTGCATATATGTCCTAAAGAGATACTCTGTCTCTCTCCCTACAAGTGAGACGTTTCTTTTTTGCCGTTGTTTTGTGAAAATGATAATAAATAGTTAAAGTGGAGAGAAAGTAAAGTAAGATATAGAATAATATAGAAGAGAGTCGTGTATACATTATTATCTTACTTACTGTACTTTATCTCTATCATTTTTACAAAACAATGTTCGATTTGGAGCTCCTCACTTGTAGAGGGACGGGATGAAGAAAAAGATGAAAGAAAGCATAAAAAGTGAAGTAACAAGTTCAATACTATCTCAAAATACAAAGAAAAGTATAAGAAAATAGTCTCAATGATAACTCAAAATAAATCCTAATTTAGGTAATGGAGTAATTTTTTTGGTTTGCACCATAGCCTAACCAGATCACTTTAAATTTTTTGATTTATTACATTCAATCCAAATTATTGTATATTTATCAAAATAGAGAGGTGGGAAAATAAATAAAGAAGTTTGTTTTGAAATAGATTATTTTAATTGATTGGCGTAAATTAAGGAAATTAATGAGTAGCTTTTTTATTATTAGAAAGTTAATCAATAATTTGACTGATAAAATGAATTACTACTTGATTTAATTTAATAAATTATGTCATTTAATTAAATCATCTCATTTGCTTAATATACTTCGATATTTAACATTATATTATGGTTAAACTAATATTAATACTTTAATATTTAGCCAGCCCTAATCAAGATTCATTGTCCTGAGAGATTCTTTCAAGTTATGCAACAATATGAGTACAAAGTAATTCATACTTTGTTCTATAAGAGAACATGTAATCGAGTAACTCGTTTGTTATTGATGTAGATGGCGTGATTATTACAGGAGATGATGAAGAAAAGATCATGAACCTGAGAAAAAATCTGTTCCAAAAGTTTGAGATGACAAATGTGGCGACCCTTAAATACTTTCTCAAGATATAGGTTTTGAGGTGGAATAAAGGTACCAGAGGGAAAAAGAAAGAAAGAAAGAAAAAATAACAAAATCACCAAAGAGCACCTCTCAAATGCCTTCAACCATCTACTTCCTTTTACTTTCAAACCTAGCTAGCATCTAACATCGTTCAAGTTGTCAGCCATTTGTGTATGGGAAAAATGAAATCCTGAGCGCTAACCCCACACCCATGTGCCAATGCGCCACAAAAGTCTTCTCTTTTCGAACTCCCAGTTTGATGTAGTCTTCGAAATTATTGTATTTCGGATGTTCCAAATCGTCCACGAGACAACATAGAACATGGAAATCCAAATTTTTTTTGTCGAACATCTTGAAGGGAGCACCAAGCCATGAGGACAGCATGCTTCCGGTCCTTTTGGCAAGCATATTGACATGCTCCAGCAATAACAAGAGAAGTACCACAATTTTGATGTAACTTTGCAACTGAATAAAAATGTGCTCGATCGATTCAGGTTCATCCTTGCAAAAGGTACATAAGATGTCTTCAATCCCTGGAGTACTGCCTAATCTGAAGAGTCTCTCTTTAGTATTGAAACGCCCTTATAGTGAACTAAACCTAAACACTTTACTATAATGACATTTAGTTCACTCTGTGTTTTATTTTCTAATTATACATTAAGTAGTGGTTGCCCTATATCACTATTATTTCTAACTAAGAACTTGAAACAAGTCAATTTAGATGAACATCCCAAAAAAAACTGAATCATTTTTAATGAGACGAATTAGTAATGAAGAGATATTAATCCCCCCTGTGCATAGTATTTTAAATTGAAATTGAAGTACAATTTCGTGTGTCACCTTCCATCTTCTTTGCCCTTTAAATACCACTATCCTCCACCTCAATTTACTTACCCTCAAACAATCACATTCCAACAACCTCTCTCTCTATACCAACATCAAAAATCAAAATCCATCTATACAAATATTGAGCAAAATAGAGCCAAAAAAATATGGAAAATAATGCGAGTGGTATATTTGATGCTGAGAAAAGGCATTACAAAGGGCAAACTATTAGCCCATCTTAACATGATGATGAAGCGCGGCAAAATCGCCAGCCAAGCCGCCATACACAATCTCATGTTCCACCACCACCACCACAGATTCCGCCTCCCCTTCCACCTCACCAAGCGCAGGAGCTCTCACGCGGTGTTTGACAGAGACACGATGGCTGCCTCCGTCGAGAGTTTCAGCAGCGCGGTGGCGTCGCCTGCGCTGCCCGGGTTCGGGCCGAGCCCGTTGGTGAGGCAGCTGCGGATCACCGATTCTCCGTTCCCGTTGACGGATGCTGAAGCTGAAGAAGACAATAATGTTGATGAAGCTGCTGAGGAATTTATAACTAAGTTTTATGACGATTTGAAGCGACAGAATTCCAACATGTTTTTGGAGTACTATTGAGTTTCGATTCCAATTCCGATTTCGATTCGAGATGGGATCTGTTTTTCAAGAATTTGGAGAAGACTGTGTTTTTGGTAGTAATAGGAAATTAGGAATGCTTGTTATGTTGTAGTCTTGTAGATAAATAATTTCTATGGAGATGTATATATGATTATTAATAATATGTTATTGCTTAACAAAATTGTTACACGTTTAATAATCGGTGGAAAAAATTTACTTGTGCAGTAAATTTTAGAAATAAATTATATTTTTCAGTCAATTATTCGAATCAAGTAGTTCTATAAAATAATAGAAATTGAATTTTAACATTTTTATTCTTACGTAACTATAAGGATGTGTTTGATAAAGTAGTAATATGTTAGGAGGGGTTTTCCTCTTAAGCAATTGGTTCTCCGGGTAGAGCACAGGAACAAGAAATCTGTTGATTAATCCGGCGCCCAAGTGCTTGGGTCGACGGTGATCTCAGGAAGAAGAGCTGAACGTGAGGTTCGATCTCGTCGGCAGCGATAAATAATTAGAGTTTTGTGATTCAAGCCAAGTTGGGCAAAATACTGATTTCATTAATTGGTTTAATAATTGAAATAATAACAATCTATCATATTTATAATACTAGAATACCTACTTAATGAACAAGAAACACATATATGAAAAGATATTCAAATCCCTAATATATCTAAACTAAATGAAGGTTCGTAACATAATTGCAACATAGAGAATTATATATAACCATTTCTAATTGTTTGATATCATAAGTATGCTTAACTCAAAGCTCAACATAAGACAAGGGTCCGCTTCAATCTGGTATCAAATGCACGGATTTAATACGAGAGTGATTTTCTTTGGAAATTTATTCATCAATTTTTCTAAAACAAATTCATTTATCAAAATTATATATATGCCTATGATTATGTACTCCAGATCTATTGAATTTCCTGGTCACGTTGATATGATGGAATGGAAATATGGAATTGAATGGTAGGAAAATGGAATGTGATTTCTACCTCTATTGTATTCATTTGCTTAGTGTGATGGAATGAATGAGAGAATTGATTATAATGCAAAGAAAATCAAAAGAAATTGACATTTCATTCCATCATATCGTTATTTCATTCCATCATATAAGCATGACCTAATTTAATTCATTTTTCCTATAACAAACCTATCTACATAGCCTGTTATTATGCCTAGGTTTTCAAGCTTTTCAATTTTCTATTTTTAGCAAGATTTAGAGTCCTCCAATATATATACATTTTATAGAGTCACGTTAGCTTGAGATTTTTTAACTTAATTGAGAATTGAGATGCATTTTCAGCCACCCATCCATAACATTTTCGAAATATCAACTGCAAGTAGATTATGTAAACTCGGAGTATTATCGTCAATAGCTTGCACATCAAATGTCAACAACTTATAGTTGACATTATATGTGTATAGTTGACATGAATTGTATATGTAGTTGACATTATGTGTATAGTTGACATGAATTGTATATGTAGTTGACATTATGTGTATAGTTGACATGAATTGCATATGTAGTTCACATGGATTGTACACATAGTAGACATTATATTTGTGTAGTTGACATGAATTGCATATGTAGTTGACATTATATGTGTGTAGTTTTTTTAAAAAATAATAAAAAAAATTAAAATTTAAAAATGTATTTATTGAATAAAATGTACCATGAAATTACCATTCTGCTCTTTCATATTAATTAATCTAAAAATATTTTCCATGTGACAAATTCTGGACCACTCATTTAATAAAAATGAGTGGTTGATAATGCATCTCAATTCTCAATTAGGTTAAAAATCTCAATTGATCACAACCCCATTTTTATATATATAATCCTAATAAAATGATAACTCGCATTTATCATAATAATTACTTATAATTATTGGAATGATACTCTTAAAATGCAATAATGACTTTCGTTTTTCATATTAATAATTTTGTAATTAAATTACCGATCGACTTTGTTTTTTATTTGAAAAAAATAATAATATTGGATCTTCATCAATAATGATACTCAATCTATTTTTAAAAATATGTAATCTTCATCAATTTGCTGATCTTCAGTAATAATGATATTGTATGGAACTAAACATGATATTGAGTTCTGTACGCGCGCTACTTTGGAGCTATTTATTCTAACTTTTTATTCTAATAGTTCACTTTTAATTCTATTTAATAGTGATATCACCAACCATATATATACACACGACTAACATTTATAGATTAAATAAGATTGAGAAAAACGTCCATACATCTAGTAAAATACATATTAAAAACTTCAAAATTACGTGTAACTTAAACTTATCATATTAGCATGCATACGTACAAAAAACATTATACCAAATGCAACAGCCGTGAAGATTTTGATTTTGAAAAATTCAATAAAATTCGCCCAAGAATTTATTAAAATATACACGTAGGTCGAATTACAGAAGCATCTAGAAATCTATTAATGCAATGTCGATATCAATTATATTTAATAATAACCTGTTATAATCATATCAATGATTTGAGTAATCACATGAATGTTAAACATTTTGGTCCCATTAAACCAGATGGTCACAAGTTTTATTTATATATTAAACCTAAGATCAATTGAGGGTAATATTATGCCACATGCTCAGTTCCGAGCATTTGATAACTTTAGGTCTCTTTTCGATTGTCTCAATCCCAATTTAATAATTCTATAAAACAAATACTCAACTGTGACACTATCTAATCTACGTAATGGATTTCTTATGATAACCATGAGCAAATATTATTCTTATGCATTTTTATCACAACAAGAAAACTAATCAGAGTTGGAATGCAGTTTAAATTTATCTAACTTCTATTATACGCTAATTCCATGTTATTCATCGCAGTAACACCACTTTCCATCCATCAATAAATTGTGAGTTTACATAATTTTAAATTATAATAGTCCTATATAAATCTTTTAAAAAAATCAATTCTACCGTTGAGTTTGGCCGATTAATATTATACTGTGATGCTATATAGTAATATGAGTGAAAATCAAAACTCACAATTATAAATCATACTCCTGCTGATTATGAGAAAATCTATAGTTCATACATGGCACAACATATATTAAAGTATTAATAAAATCATTCTTTATTCGTCACATGCTATTTTTTAATAACTACGTCAACATCCTTTGCACAATTCACAAATCCCATCATCATACTTTTCTTCATTTTTCATTTCATGTATTTCTATTTATTGTAATTAAATTAACTATATAATTTAATTTAAAATATCTATTTCATTATAATTAACATAATTAAATGCAACGCCTAAAAAGTTACTTTGTTGAAAACCAAAGATTGGACTCCATATTGTTCATCAACTTGTCTTCAAAACTCTCTGGTCTCAATTTGATTGACCTTTTAGGCAGTCCTATTGGGTTGAGATGCATCCGGCAATAAGTCAATTTGATGTTTGATCCCTCGAGTTGGTGGAAATTCATTGGAAAAAATATCTATAAACACTTGCAAAACAAGTTTAAAAACACTAATCAAGAAGAATATCATGATTGGTGTTAGAATTCAACAAAAGTTATCCATCACACCATGAATCATGGAAGTAGTGTTAGTTAGTGCGCCAATTTTTAAGGGCATCTTACGATAGAAATTCATAAGTTTCATCCTAAAACTAATTGATAATAGGGGAGAGGCTCATGAGGCTTATATAGTGATTTCAGTTTTCTATGAACACTGATATGGGATAGTTTGAAAATTCTCTAACCTTGTGAGACCATGACATTGGTGTCTTAGGTTTTCTTAAATGTTTTACACTTCAAATTTATTTTATTTTTGTCATGATTTATAACATTGAACGAAAAATGCATAGGTTCATCGCATGCCGCTAGTAAATGAATTAAGCTATCCATATATACGTATGAAATGGCTCCTATAAGTAGTCAATTTCAAGTAGAAGTAATTTTCATAAGGATTAAGTAATGTATATTCAATGTCAAATTCAATAAAATCGTGAATCCTACTTAAAAAATAAGTCATTCTAAAATTCGCATATAAATTTTTTAAGTATTAATCAAATTCATATCCTCTTATTTAAAAAATCATCATACCTATGAACTGTATATACAGCTTGATGGGATGATATGCCTTCAATTATTTAAATGCGGTGTTGGGAAATATGTAGCCACATAATACTATACCAAGAAAATCATCAACCACGGATTCGATCGATAAAAGAAATGAGTAGCAAATTATAAGCTTTCAAATGTTTTATTTTCTTAATCATGATTGTTATAGATGAATTGGCAAGATATGATTAGCGTAGCTAGATCCTAGCGTACTCGTTATGATTAATTGTCCATTACTTGGAGTATAGATTAACACAATCAATCAATTGTAATTGGTCACACACATTCACACGTGCACAAATGCGAGCATATATATATTACTATTATTTTCCTTTCTAGTAAATTTACGGCCAGCTTCTGTTCTAGTAAAAACAATAATACGAAATACAAAATTCTAACATTAATAAAAATTATACCATCCTTAAAAAATTTGGAGAATATAGACTATAAAGGTTCAGCAATATGACATCACATGAATAATCTAAGAGTCTCTCAAGATTAAATGCCTTCTCTTCCCCTATAACTGTCCAGCCTCTTAAAATGAAATGTATCATCAAGAAATAAAGACCAGTATGCCCTAAAGGAGAACGATGCGATAACGGTAAAACCGGATTACATTTTGCTGCTTCTCACGATTAGAGCTTCAAAGCTGCTTTCGCCATCGCAAGTGCACCCTCATAGGTCTGACTTCCGCCAATGAAACCGCTCATGTGGACAAAAACGCCCCCAGGAATCCCTGACTCCCTAGACAGTTCGTCATCTCTCAGCCCACGCCATGGAGCAGGAAGTGCCTTGCGGCTCTCAAATCTATCGGGTGCCATTGCCACTGCCTGGACTCGCCAACTTTTACTTCGGTCATCCTAGTACATTTCCACATGATGCAATCGTGTATACATGGTGTTAAGAAGGATTCCGTGTACATGTAGATGCAAGTTAAAGAAAAGAACAAGTGGGCGAACAGAGAAAGATATATGGACAGAAAGGGAAAACTCATAATAACCTGATAAAGCACATATTTAATAGGAGGATTAATCTTCATCTCCTCCTCAAGCTCAAATAAGTGAAGTTTCCACTGCAGAAAATAAAACTTTATGAAATTAACAATAAAGCAGAAAACCCTAGCATCTATACTTGATCATTGCTACCAATGGTCTAGCTCTTAGTATAACATAATGGTTCAATAATATATATTCAAATTGAACTAGATAGAAACACTTGAACAAGTGCTCCTCTTTTAAAAACAAAAATGGGGATGATTAAGACAAGAGGTTATAATGCTTGACAACAAAACGTATACATCTTTTGTGCATGTCTTGGCCTAATGGTAGAGTGGTTAATACCCGAGACCAAAAGTCTTGGATTCGAGTTCGCTATGACACGGCCTTTACACTTTATGTTTGTACTATCATAAAAGAATAAAAATGTATATCTCTGGCAGTTTGACTAATTAAACTGAATCAGATATGAAGGAGCTATAGTACTTGAAGTTGACTGCTTTAGTTCCAACCAGGGTTTGCTCCAGATTCATCTAATTGCTTATGACTTATGATGTTCTTGTATTAATGTAGGGTTATTTTGTTCAATGATTCAATTCCATACATGATTATCTCATTCTCTTCATTCAATAACTATGAATTTGAATGGATTAAAATATATGTGCACATTTCAAAGAACAATAGCTCTTGAATTCTTTGGGGTAGGTGATGGACAAAAAATTCTACAACTGTGAGGGCTGGTAAAATACTGACCGGACAAAACCGATCCAAGACCATAATTTCTCCACTAGGATCGACATCAAGCCTCGCCTCAAGGCACTGCATCACAATTGACCGAGCTGGTAGCCATGATCGAGCGAGAGATCTAACATTCTGAACAAAAAATAGTAACTGTTAGAATTACTGACAGAAGCAATGTCTAATCCACGTGCAAATTCAAGATAAGGTTCCACAATCAAAACAATTAGTTGTTACCCAAGAATGGTAAAAGGTAAATAAGCAAGAAAGGCACCGTTCTTATGCACTTTCAAAACTTACATCCATGAACTCATGGCCAGCCAAAGCCATTGCTTGTTCAAAGGCTCCATTTTCCTTCTCAGACGACTGATCAGGATCTGTCCAGTCTAGATTTAATTTCCCAACTCGTGAGGACAAATGTGTATTGTTCACATATCTCGGTGGCTGGTCTGTATCGTACTGATTGATTCCATTATCAATGGCATCGATCGCCTGTTATCAACAGGATAAATGGTAGAACGTAGAATCAGACAAGGAAAAGACATTAAGACCATTCGAAGAAATAGAAATCAAAACTATAAAACCCTGCTACTATTTCTATTGGAACATTCCAAATCTCTACGCTTTGGTCATTTCCATCGCCAGAATCTTTGAAATTCAATTCCAAAGGGGCAACCCTCCAACGAGATGCACATTGCACTACATTACACCATCCACTAAAAATCAACCTTTTTAAACCAAAAAGGACAAAAATAGAGTAGAATGGACCATCCTTTAAAGGGTTAAACGTGAATTGTGTCCACAACACAGGCTGAACCTCTATATCTACAACATGTCCCACTATATAAAACCTGTTGATGGAAAATTGATTCATCTTGCTAGAGTCTAGATCATCATATGAAACCGCTATACATTGGGACCTTTTTATTGAAAGGCTGAAAGTTGAGAACATTTAAGAAACAACACTGAAAGTTGGGGATTAGTTAGAAAAAACCAGAGTAGGGATTAGTTAGAAAAAAATTGAAAGTTAGGGTTCCTTTGCTAGAAAAGGGGAGATGGAGACATAAAATCAAAGTTGCAGACATTTTTCAGAAAATGTTAACAAAATTGGGACACAAACTAGTATAACCCTTCATAGAAAATAACTACGAAAACTGAAAATGTTAAGGAACAAAAACAAGATTCTAGAAAATGCCAAGAGATGAATAACCTCCATGAAGTTCTTGTAAACTGCAAGAAACAACCGCTGAACGTCGGGATGGTCTTCATCAACTTGAAGCTCCTTAGCAATTATCTCTTTCCCAAAATGCTACAAATAAGAAAGTTAGAAACACAAACACAAACAAAAAGAGCAATAATCAAACTAAAACAATCGAACAAAACTAAGAGATTTTGTATATAAAAAATGTGCAAATTATATACCACATTGAAACGACATGTATGCAAAGCAAAAATTCCCCGAAAAGGGGAAGATTACCTTGTAAACAAGACCAGCACTACTGAGCTTAGTATTAAAGCCATGACCAAAAATCTCTTCAAAACCCTTCTGGTGATGATCATAGCGGTGTTTGGCGGGGTCGTAAACCCCACCCACATCCAGCACAGCGTCCAGAGTTTCAAGAACCTAACACAGGCATTTCATCAAACAGGTCAGCTACACAAACAGAAGCCGCAGCGGATAAAATATCCCGGAATAAAACGCACCTTGGGGTCGCGGGAGCGGACGATGTGAGCTTGGGAGAACTTGTTGGTGAGGCGGATCATGAAGCAGCCGAGGACTGTTACGATCTTACGCCGCGATCGACCTATCTTAGCTCGTCACTGCCGAACTCAGTGACTTCTTCGTGGTCGGCCTATCTTAGCTCGTCACTGCCGAGCTCAGTGACCTCTTCTCGGTCTTCCTCTCTTAGTTCGGCGTTGCCGAACTCAGCGATAAAACGCAGATCTCAACACTTGAATGATCAATAGAATGGATTGCATTAACAATGATAATGTTCTACAATCGAAATAGAAGCAAAGAGGAGCTCGCGATCCACGATCGGAGCTTAACAAACATACAACTCACAATATTCACGACAAACCAAAAGAGAGCGGCTACGGCTATATTTATACTCTGCCTCTTAGCTCATCTTCACTTCACTTCTCCTCCGCATGAGCTGTCATCCCCGTGCCTCCTTCTCATTGGTCAGCAACACGTCACTGCCTCCTTCCTATTGGTCCATGCCAGTTCATTACTAATGCCACGTCACTAACTACACAATATTGCATGTGTGTCTCGTGCTCACGTTGCATGCATGAGCTACTTATAGTATTTATAGTAATGCATGCAACAATACCCCCTTCTTAGGGTTCCTTGTCCTCAAGGAACCAGGGAAATCGAGCCTGAATTACATCAGCGAACTCCCAGGAAGCATCGGCCGGTGACTTCCCTTCCCAATGGATGAGCCACTTGGTTACTGCACGATTCTGTCTTTTTACCATTTTCCTATCCAAAATGGCTTGAGGAATGGCATCATTTATATATGACACATCCGGTAATTCAATGATAGGGCCGGATGGTGGAGAAGCCGGCTTTAATAGCGAAACATGGAACACGTTGTGGATTGTGGCCGAAGATGGTAAATTGAGCTTGTATGCCACTGCACCAATTCTATCTAGAACCTGATAAGGCCCAAAGTACTTAGGCTCGAATTTGTGATGCTTTCCTCTGATAGATTTCTGCTTATACTCTCTCAGCTTCAACCAAACCCATTCTCCTATTTCAAACTCTTTATCAGTTCGATGTTGATCCACTTGCCTCTTCATTCGGTCAGCCGTTTTCTGAATATTTCTCTTGAGTATAGCAAGCATATCTTCTCTGTCTCTCAAAGCTAAATCCACTGCCTCAACATTTGAGTCACCTGGCAGATAGGGTACATGCAGGGGGGGTTCAAACCCATACAGTGCTTCAAAAGGAGTCATTTGAATACTAGAATGATAGGTAGTGTTGTACCAATATTCGGCTAACCCCAACCATTGTGACCAAGTATGTGGCTTTTCACCCATGGCACACCGCAGATAGCATTGCAAGCTTTTATTTACTATCTCGGTTTGTCCATCAGTTTCTGGATGATAGGCCGTGGAGTAGAGCAGCTCAACACCCAATAAACTCATAAATTCCTTCCAGAAACTCCCCACAAAAATAGCCCCCCTATCACTCACAATCTTCATAGGCATTCCATGGAGCTTAAAAACTGAATCCATGAATATCTCAGCCACTTTCTTTGCTGTGAAGGGATGAGATAGGGCCATAAAATGTGCATATTTACTCAACCTATCAACCACCACAAATATAGTATCATAGCCTTGAGAACTTGGTAAAGCTTCAATAAAATCCATTGAAATATCTGTAAAGATTGCAGCAGGTATGGGAAGCGGTTGTAGTAAACCAGCTGGGGAAGTGTTACTTGGTTTATATCTCTGGCAAGTGATACACATTCTGACAAATTCCTTAACATCCTTCCTCAATTTTGGCCAATACACTATAGCAGATATTCTCTTGAAAGTTCCCAATACTCCAGAATGGCCAGCCAAAGCAGATCCATGGAAGATGGACAAAATCTGAGCCTTTAAATTCAAGTCATTTCCCACCATCAGCTTCCCTTTTCTTCTTAGCTCTTCATTGATCCAAGTGAATTTGGGATGGAGATCTGTATTCTGCTGTTTCTCTTTTATCAACTTCTGTATCAGAGGATCCTTTTTCCATGAATCCTTAATCTTTGCAATTAACTCCAGAGGAATTACAAGGGAAGTCAGTGCATAGGTCATCACCTCAGGTACCCTGGATAATGCATCAGCTGCTGAATTCTCACTGCCCTTTCTATATCTGATCTCATACTCAAATTGCATTAGCTTAGTCATCCAAGCTTGTTGAGTAGGAGTAGTCAGTTTTTGCTCTATCAAGTACTTAAGACTTTGATGATCAGTTAAGATAACAAACTTCTTGCTCTGTAAGTAGTGACACCATTTCTTGATGGCCATCAAAATGGCTAACAATTCCTTTTCATACACTGATAAATTCTGATATTTAGGAGATAGAGACTTGCTGATGAAGGCTATAGGATGCTTATCTTGCATCAACACAACTCCAATCCCAATCCCAGATGCATCAGTCTCCACTATAAACTCTTTAGAAAAATCAGGCAAGGCTAGCACAGGAGCAGTAATCATGGCTGATTTAAGTTTCTCAAAGGCTTCTTGTGCCTCCGGGGTCCATCTGAATAAGTTTCCCTTGATCACATCAATCAGTGGCCTAGATATCACTCCATAATTATGCACAAACCTTCTGTAATATCCAGTTAACCCCAAGAAGCTTCTCACCTGCTTGACATTTTTAGGTTGAGGCCACTGCTTAACTGCCTCTATCTTTCCTTCATCAGTGGAGACCCCCTTATCAGATATAACATGGCCCAGATATTCTACTTTTCTACACCCAAAAGTGCATTTACTTCTTTTAGCTAGCAAGTTGTTCTTTCTCATCAGTTCCATAACCAACCTTAGATGATGTTCATGATCTTCTTGGCTGTTACTGTAAATGAGGATATCATCAAAGAAAACCAATATGAATCTTCTCAAGTAACCTCTAAAGATGGTATTCATCAAGTTTTGGAAGGTAGCTGGAGCATTTGTCAAGCCAAATGGCATGACTAGAAACTCATAATGCCCTGAGTGAGTCCTGAAAGCAGTCTTATAGATATCCTCAGGCTTCATTCTCACTTGCCAATAGCCGGATCTGAGATCTATTTTAGAAAACCAGGCTGCTCTTCCCAACTCATCCAACAGCTCTTCTATCACTGGTATGGGATATTTATCTTTAACAGTTATAGCATTTAGAGCTCTATAATCCACACACATCCTCCATGTGGAATCTTTCTTCTTAACTAACACAATAGAGCTTGCAAAAGGGCTCTCACTATGCCTTATAACTCCAGCCTTCAACATTTCATCAATCATAGTCTCAATTACATCCTTTTGATGTGCAGCATATTTATAAGGCCTCATGTTTACTGCATCAGCACCATCTTTCAATATTATTTTGTGATCATGCTCTCTCTGAGGAGGCAATGTTCTAGGCTCCTCAAATATTTCAGTATACTCTTCAAGAATCAATTGTAGGCTTGGCCAAATCTCTTCCACACTGAGCTCGTAGCAACAGCTTAAATCAATCTCAACCTCTGGTATCCACTGATTCAGTTTCCTTCCATTCACATCTTCCTCTCCTGGATTCAGTATATGCAGGAAATTTAATTGTTCAGCTTTTGGTGACCATCTCTCCCCTTGCAGCTTCACTTCTTCACCATTAATTTTGAAAACCATACTGAGATTATTGAAATTCCACTGAATCTCACCCAAGGTAGACAACCATTCTCCCCCCAAAATGAGATCATAAGTTTCTAAGGTTATGAGATAAACTTCTGCTTGAAACTGAGATCCTTGCATCTCCCACTCCAATCTGCTACACTTCTGATTACACTGTAGGATTTGCCCATTTGCCACTTCCACAGCTTTTGAAGTAACAGGAAGCAGCTTGCAATTAAGTTTCTGTGCTACTTTAGCACTTAAAAAATTATGAGTGCTGCCAGTGTCTATCAAGATTCTTATGATCTTCTTCTGACATCTGCCCTTAATCCTCATTACTTGAGGCCCTTCCTTTCCCCAGACCGCATGTAATGAGAGCTGTAACTCAGATATCTCCTCTACTTCTTCTTCATCAGTTTTCTCTTCTACCTCACCATTCTCTACTTCTCCTACTTCCAGTAACTGAACCACATAAGATCTCCTTTTGCTGCACTGGTGGTTTGGGGTAAACTTCTCAGTGCACCAAAAGCATTCTTTTCTTGCTCTCTTCTCATCCATTTCCTTAGGAGTTAAGTTTGTGCTAGCTCTCACTCCTCCAAACTTGTTACTCTCTTTGTTACCTCCACTCCAATTACTCACGGTTCCAACCTTATTAGTAGCAGTTACAGACATAGGCTTGCTACTGGAGTAGTAGCTACTGTTAGCTTGCACATGGTTTTGATTAACCTTAGCCTTAACACCTAAAGCTCTAACAGTAAGCTCTTGCAATTTAGCTAGAGAGTAAGCTTCAGACAATGCCTTAGGTCTAAACATACGCACAGGCATTTGCAATTCATCAATTAGACCAGATAAAAAGAAGCTCAATGCTTGATCCTCTCTAATTCCAGCTCTAGGATATAATTCATCAAACTTATCCATGTAATCTTGTAGCGTACCTTTTTGTTTGAGGTTCCTGAGATCAGCCAATGGATCCTCATATGCGTGAGCACCAAAGCGAGCAGCTAGGGAGGAGCTATAACACGGCCAGTCAGCGTATGCCATATTTCCATGTAAGCTCTCAAAACCTCGATGCCACAGCAATGCCTTCCCTTCCAAATGGATCGCAGCTACTCTAACCTTCTCTTCCTCTGGCACTTTGGCTACTTGGAAGAAGTATTCAGCTCGCATCATCCACCCTTCAAAACCGTCACCATCAAACTTAGGAAATTCATACCGCGTTGATCTTCCCCAATCGGTTCCATTTTCATACCGATTTCCTCCCCTACTACCCTCGCCAGTTTCCATTTCCTTATATTTCTGATTTTGCAAGTTAATCGCCGCAATTGATTGCGTCAATTCCAGAATTTTGCGTTCATGCTCTTCTCGCATCTCATGCATTCTCTGCTCCATCATCTCCATCATCTTCTTCTCCATTTCTGCTCCTCGAGTCACCGTTCCGACGTCCGGAGATCGATTGCTCTGAATACCAATTGTTACGATCTTACGCCGCGATCGACCTATCTTAGCTCGTCACTGCCGAACTCAGTGACTTCTTCGTGGTCGGCCTATCTTAGCTCGTCACTGCCGAGCTCAGTGACCTCTTCTCGGTCTTCCTCTCTTAGTTCGGCGTTGCCGAACTCAGCGATAAAACGCAGATCTCAACACTTGAATGATCAATAGAATGGATTGCATTAACAATGATAATGTTCTACAATCGAAATAGAAGCAAAGAGGAGCTCGCGATCCACGATCGGAGCTTAACAAACATACAACTCACAATATTCACGACAAACCAAAAGAGAGCGGCTACGGCTATATTTATACTCTGCCTCTTAGCTCATCTTCACTTCACTTCTCCTCCGCATGAGCTGTCATCCCCGTGCCTCCTTCTCATTGGTCAGCAACACGTCACTGCCTCCTTCCTATTGGTCCATGCCAGTTCATTACTAATGCCACGTCACTAACTACACAATATTGCATGTGTGTCTCGTGCTCACGTTGCATGCATGAGCTACTTATAGTATTTATAGTAATGCATGCAACAAGGACTTCGTCGCAGTGGAAGCTTCCGTTGTGAGTACCCAGACGCTTAAGGGTGGCGGTTGACATGAGTGCGAGGCTACGGCGGAGTAGAGAAAGCTGGAAGGGGAAGAGGAGACGATTGGTGTGGAGAAATTTGGTTGAAAATGCTTTGATTTTGAACATGTATTCAAAATGAAAAGCAAAATTAAGTGAAAATAGGTAAAGCTATTCTGGATTGGACTTGCATTGTTAATGGGTCCACTAATCAAATAAGTTAAAAATTGTTTGTAAGGCTGTCCACAACCAAATGTGGCCCGACCACAGTTCGTGGCTCTCTTGTGGCCCTCTGCAATAGTAATTAACAAAATTTAACAAAAACAACAAGGGCAACCAAATGTGGCCCTCTCAAAAAAAAAATTTGTTCACTTTTTTTAATGTTATTTTTAATTTAACTATATTAAATTTTATTAGACTTTAAATTTATGATATTTATAAATTTAATAAAAATAAAATAATTTGGATTGTAAATAAAAAAATTCACAACCTAAAAACAAATGTAACAAGAACTTCGTTGTATTATATTAAAATAGGAAAATTATACAACGAAAGTTTTCTAATTTAAAAACAACCCGAAAACCCATATCACTCTGCGGCGCCCCTTCTACGGTTCCAGACCTCTTCAGCCATATCAGCCTGCAGTGATGTATGCGATATTTGGCTCCGCATATCGGTGTACCGCTGGATCAAGTATTCATTACTACGTGGTACACCCATCTGCAGGGGCTCCATGGCAATACCCGAGCTCGAACTAGCACCATCTTCCGGTGTCCATCGCTCTGCAGCAACTCCTTCGTCATCTATTATCATATTGTGCAATATGATACATGCAGTCATGATGTCTGCGACATCATTTTCGTGCCATTGTCGAGCCGGGCACCGTATAATGGCCTATCGCGCTTGGAGTACACCAAAAGCTCGCTCAACATCCTTCCTAGCACCCTCTTGTTTTTTCGC
This sequence comes from Salvia splendens, assembly GCF_004379255.2. Classification (NCBI taxonomy): domain Eukaryota; kingdom Viridiplantae; phylum Streptophyta; class Magnoliopsida; order Lamiales; family Lamiaceae; genus Salvia; species Salvia splendens. The sequence goes on from NC_056038.1 coordinate 12,959,353, forward strand.
GAAGTATGTTTGCTTTGGCCCAACGGGTTGTCGGATCGTCTTCACAAACACGGGCCAGCGAGGGTATATCCCATCGGCCAAATAGTACCACATGTTGTACTGAGTGCCGTTGGCCATGAATCTAACTTGCGGACCCTCACCCCGGCTCTCGTCATTGAACAGGTGTGACGATCGTAGAACGTTGATGTCGTTGTTCGATCCAGCGACCCCAAAATACGCATGCCAGATTCGCAATCGGTAATCAGCAATGGCTTCCAGAATCATCGTGGGATGTCTGCCTTTGAAACCAGAAGTGAACTGCCCCTTTCAAGCCACCGGACAGTTCCTCCACTCCTAGTGTATGCAATCGATGCTCCCCAACATCCCTCGAAAATGATGTGCAGTCCCGTGCATATCAATCAATCTCTGGCAATCATCGGCCGATGGCTTCCGTAGATACTCCCCTTTGAAGATATCCTTAATGCCCCTGCAAAACTGCCTCAACGTTTGTAGGGCAGTCGTTTCGCCCATCTGTAGGTATTCGTCGAACATGTCAGCGGGCCCGGCATAGGCAACCTGCCTAATTGTCATCGTACACTTCTGGTATGTCAACAAGCCGGGTCGGCCAGTGGCATCATATCGCAAGTTGAAGCACTTAAACCACTACGCCAAACACGTCGCTATATGGACGAAGAGATTTTGCGACATTCTGAATCGCCTACGGAAAACCTGTGGCGGATAACGGGCGTTCTCGTTGTAGTAGTCTTCCATCAACCGGCGGTCAGCCCCGGCATGATCACGGTCGCCGAGGAACTGCCACCGCCGCCGCCGCCGCCTCAGCCGCCGCCTCCGCCGCATCTTCCGCCTCGTCGGCTTCACATTGCACCGCTGCAACAAGGTTTTGGAACTCCAGATCTACCGCTTGTTGGAATTGTTAATCGTCGGAATCCATAGTTGCAAGGTTGAATTGAAATTGGAAGGAAATATTGGAAAGATTGGAGGAAAATGGAAGTAAAATGGAGTTGGAAAAATGGAATGGAAGTGTAGTATTTTATAAAGAATTTTCGAAATTTACAAAAAAAAAATTAAAATCCGCGGCCCAGCCGCGAAACGCGGCCCGCTGCAATGGAGGGCCGCGGCTCGCCCTCGGCTCTCGGCCCTGCGCCCCGCCTCTCGGCTCTCTGCAATGGGGGCCGCGCACCGAGCCGCGGGCCGCGGCTCCATTGTGGACACTCTAACACTCCCTACCCTAGTCCTCCTACCTTCCAACTTTCTGTATGGACTGTGGGTCTTTAGTTTAGTTTATCCTTTCAAATACTCATTCTGTCCGCTTTTGATCGTTTAAGTTTCTTTTTTTCCATATGCCCCCTTAATTATCTCATTTATTTTTACTTCCTCCATTTCAACAAAGATGATCCATTCTTTGACGATATTGGATTTTATTTAATGTTATTTTATTTGTTAAGTGAAGAGAAAATAAAATAGGAAAAAAAATAAAGTAGATACTCCCTCCGTCCGACAATAGGAGTCCCGGTTAACCATTTTCACCCTTCCATCATTAGGAGTCTCGATTAGACATATCCATAAAAAGTGAAATAAAAATATTATAAAATAAAACACAAAAAAACACAAGTAAAAACACATCTAAAAAATAAAGCAAATAATAATGCAAATGGGTCTCACATTCCATTATCACACATTCCAATTATTAAACACTCAAACAATTCTTAAAGCCCGCACTCAACTCAACTGGGACTCCTAATGCCGGACGGGGTATAAAAGTGTTTCTATTTTTTGTTATGAGCCATCTTGGTTGGGACAAATTAAAAATGAAAATAGGTCATCTTCGTTGGGACGAAAGAAGTGCTACTTTTAGTAATGAAAGTAGTAGGAGTACTCATTTCTACTAGCTTTTTCTACCAACTTTCTATTAGAGCATCTCCAAAGGCGGCGACCGGACAGGCTAGCCGATTCCCGGAGCTAGCCGGTCCGCTCGCCGAACCATTGGAACCGGCGAGCGCCATTTCGGCGAAAAAATCAGCGACCCGACGCCGATTTTCTGGCGTTGGCCGATCCGCTCACCGGTCGGCTGGCCGCCATTGCAGGCTCTCGATCGGCGAGCGATCGGTCAGCTCAATTTTTTTTAAATTTTTCGAAATACTATATATACGCGATTTGCACGTCATTTTCATTCGCACCACTTGTTTTAACGAGTTTTCTCTCCATCTTAATTTTTATACAAGAACAACAACGTGAAATGAGTAACGCGGGTGGTAGTAGTAGTGGTAGTGGTGGGGATGCTGAGGAGTACGAACGGAAAATGAACGAAGAGTTGGAGGCCTATACGTCCCGCGAGATAAACCGGTTGATACAAAGGGCCTTGCAGCCGGCGGTACCTCGACCTCCACCCGTTGTCCACCGACGAGCAGTGATTGATCGAGATCACTTAGCTGCACATCAGCGGCTATATGAAGACTACTTTGCGGAGGAGCCGCGGTTTGGGGCGCCTCTTTTAAGGCGGCGTTTTAGGATGCGTAGGGCAGTGTTTATGTGTATCGTTGATGCTTTGGAGCGTCGATATTTGTGTTTCCGGTTCAGGTACGATGCGGCAGGCAGACCCGATCACACACCTATACAAAAGTGCACTGCGGCAATCAGACAGTTGGCTTGCGGAGGCGCGGCAGACATGTGGGACGAGTACCTCCACATCGGTGAGACGACTGCCCTGGATTATCTGAAGTATTTCTGTCATGGCGTCATTGAAATATTCCGTGATCAGTATCTTAAAGCCCTACCCCTGAAGAGTGCCAGGATCTGATGCAAATGCACGGGGAGAAGCATGGGTTCCTCGGGATGTTGGGCAGCATAGATTGTATGCATTGGGAGTGGAAGAACTGCCCCGCTGCTTGGAAAGGGTTCTACACGATCGGCTACAAGGGAAAGAATCCCACGATGATCCTCGAGGCCGTAGCTGATTACCGGCTATGGATTTGGCATGCATATTTTGGGGTAGCCGGGTCGAACAACGACCTCAACTCCTCGCCCCTTTTCAACGAGCAGTGCCAGGGCGTCGGTCCGGCCATCAGTTTTATCGCCAACGGGAACCAGCATGATATGGGCTACTACTTGGCGGATGGGATATACCTTAGGTGGCCCGTCTTTGTGAAGACGATCAGATGCGCATCAGATGAGAGGAAGGCCTACTTTGCGGAATGGCAGGAGTCGGCGCGCAAGGACGTGGATCGCGCATTTGGTGTGCTTCAGTCTCGATGGGCGGCAATTAGGGGTCCAACGCGTTTGTGGCATGTCAACTGCATTGCTGATATAATGTACGCATGTATTATCCTGCACAACATGATTGTCGAAGATGAAGGTGTACAACTGACTAGTTGGGCCAATGACGATGCTAATGAAGCCGGCCCAAGCCACGACATGGCCGCCCCCAACGTACGAAGGGGGGTACCTCACGATGAAGTCGGCCGCCTCAAGGCACATGTCGACATGCGCCAAGTGGATGCTCATATTTGACTCCAAAAGGATTTAATTGAAGAGTTGTGGGCGCGAAGGACTGCACGTCGTTAGATTTTTTTAAATTAATGTAAATTTTTTTAATTAATGTACTTTTTAAATTTTACTATTATTATTGAATTTTCCAGTATCTGTGTTGTAGGACGACACGAGATTTTAGGAGGTTTTGTTTTGTATGTTAGGTGGAAAGATAAAATATAATATTTAAATTATTATGAGAGAGAACTTTTTCTAAATATGGAAATGTGATATCTTTAATGAGATAAACTAAAAAAAGGAAAGTGAGACATCTTTTATGAGGGGGGAGTACTAGTAAAATTTATGCAGAACAATAGTTCAATGCACAAGAATATGATATTGGGAAACTTGTCGGTGCTAGGTCTCATATTGATAGTTTGGATAGGCACAATTGTGCTTCCCCTGGGACTTCTACCAAACTCTGGGTGCTTAAGATTTTCTTTGTTAGCGGGTATATATATATAATATATATACTTGAAAACATACTCTCTCTATTTTACAAAATTTGTCTTATTTTACCATTTTTGTTCGTTCCACAAAGTTTGCTCCAATTGGAATCTAACTGAGACAAAGTTAAACAATTTATTAAATCACGCGTCGGGTCTAACTGAGACAAACTTTATAGGACGAAGGGAGTGTCTTTTTGTTGCTTTGTTATGGATTCATAATTAAAAATAAATCATGTTCTGAATTTATCGGGAAGCGGTGTCCGCACCATCCTATCCCATAGATCCGTCATTACATACACTGCCCGCAACAAGTATGCAACTTCTTGTGTGAATTATATACTCGCTCCGTCCCATAAAAATATGTGCACTTTCCATTTTCGTCCGTCCCATAAAAATATGTGCATTCTATTTTTGGAAAATTATATAAATTTAATAATGTAGGTACCACTATCCACTAACCCTATAATTACCATTCTCCTTCTCTCTATTATTTTACCATACTATTTTCCACCTCTCTATTATTTTACCAATTTTGTTTTAATTCTCGTATCATACTCATTGTCTATATTTTTATGGGACGGAGGGAGTATATTAATTATCAACCTGAAAAACAAGCGGAACGACGAACCAACAAGTGGTGCAGTGCAGTAAACCTAGTCTGCTAGGCGCCTAATGCTATGAAAAATTCCTCCAATCTTCTTGTGTACCTACGGGAAATAACACATCAACATTTACCTAAATGTTAAAAAAGCAAAATTATTTTTGTAATTTTACAATACAATCAGACGCCACTTTTTAGAATTTGTATTATATATTGTTCCTCATTCCCAGACAATTTTTCTTATTTTTGCGAGATTAAAAAATGTTTTTTCGGTTGCTTGAAGCAATTAGATCAGCAACCAACTTGAATCAATATAAGCTTTCTTTTAGGCAATGTAGATATTGATAGTTGAGAGAAAAAGAATAGTTGGGCACGTTTAAATTGATTAATATAAATGGAGTAGTTACTAGTTAGTAACACAAAACATTAGCAATGAATAATGAAGATGGAATTGATATCGCAATTCCTATTCCTATTCCTATTCCTATTCCAACCACACAATTTAATGAATATCAGACTTCACAAAGTACTTCTTCTCTTCCGGAAGCACCGACGATGACTGAAGCAAAGGACGATCAGCCGCCGGAAACTCAACTTGCTCCAACACCATCGTCGACTCATTTTCTGAAACTGAAAGGTCACTCTGTTATTCTTGTATTTTTTTCTCAAAACATAAAAATTCTCACTTCTTCATTATCACTCAATAGATAATGATGTCTCAATTTCTATGCCAACAACCTCTCATATGGAGGATATCCATGATCAACATCACACTGCAAAAGGTCACATTTTTCTTCTGTCTCATATAATATGCTGTAAATAAAAATAAATAAATAAAAAAAGTTAAAATCTTGACATCTACAAATCATGATTTTGAAATTCGAATTCCGGCCAATTTTTTCTTGTCTATGTATTTGAGATTGTGATTTTCTGAAAACTTTAAACATCTCATATTTTCAGTTGGTTTTACAGAAATATCATCGACGAATATTGAAGCTGGAAAACACACCGCCAACATAGCAGCAGCAGAAGAAGAAGATGCTGAAGAAGGTCAAATTTTCTCTACCTTTTTTTGCCTTCATAATTGTTTGTACTCCCCTGCCCCCCCAAAAAGGAGTCCGTACGGGTTAAAAGAAATATAAAGAAAATTGAATTTAAAAAGTGGAATATGAGTCTATATTTATATATTGATTTTATAATAAAATGTGACTGTATTGAATTAGTTGAATATGTGAGGTCGAAAAAGTGAAAAGAGACTCTTGACAAACCGAAATAGGAAAAATAGATTTTTATTGTGGGACGGATAGAGTAGGTAGTTATAATTAATTGTGATATAGGATGCGTGACTTGCATATCAAAACTACAAAAATCATAGTGTAGCCTCATCATTTGAAGAAAAATGTTCTTACATCAGTTGATAAGTAAATTAAGGGGGTGCTGTGCAATTTTCTAAGATTATGTAACAAAGTAGAAGTAGACCAAAATTCATGTAATAAAACAATTTTGGCTATTAAAGTTGTTACCAACATAAATGAAGATGATGTGAACAGAGAATCCTGATCACCAATCAATGTATAGAGCTGCAACAAAAGGCAACTGGGAAGAAGCTAAAATTCTTTTGAACAAAGATGAAAAGTTAGGTTGGATTGAGATAACGGAACAAAGCGACAGAGCTATTCATTTAGCTGTTTCTGGGAAACACAGAGAGTTCGTACGCCAACTCATCGAAATGGTGGGATGGGAGATGTTAGAGTTGTACGATGGCAATGGCTACACACCGTGCTGCTATGCGATAATGGCTGGTGACCTTGAACTCGTTCGTATACTGATGGAGGCCAACCCATTCATCGCCAATCTATCAAACTTTTATGGGACGACGCCCTTTGCACTTGCCATCTCCTTCGGAAAAACAGAAATAGTTGAGTATTATCTGACTACTGTCACTGAGATCAAAGGTTTATCCAGAGAACAATGGTTTAATATCTTGCTCGTCGCTATAAGCAGCAAAATGTTAGGTACGACGAAATCTCTTTCCTCTCCTCACTTCTCATTATACTACTTTTAGTATTATTTTCATCTTAATGTTAGTATATCTCATTCTGCAGATGTTGCTTTGAGAATATTGGAAATGAGATCAAGTCTGGCCTTAATGAAGGGTGTCGATAATCGAACAGCTCTACACGTTCTGTGTCAAATGGATATCTCATCAGGCACTCACCTAAATCACAATATTAATTTCACATAGCATCCAACATTAGCTCTACAATGTTGTTGATTTATGTGATGATGGAAAACAGGAGATGGTAAAAAGAGGAAGGCTCTTCGTTGCTTGTCCGAGAAGCTGTGGACTAATATTCAAGATTTGGGAAGGAATGGGGTGCTGCAGTTGATGAAAAGTCCTCCGTTAATTCTACACGAGGCAGCAAAAGTAGGCAACCTGGATCTTATAAAGATGATCACAACTGATTACCCTGATCTTTTAGCACACACGGATGACAAGCACGGATACTCTATCTTTCACATCATTGTTATCCATCGAAAAGAGAATATCCTTCAACTCCTCGAGAAGGCAAGGTTCGTTAAAGACTTCAACGCTGTCTTGCAAGACAAAGATGGCAACAACCTTTTGCATTCAGCTGCGAAATCAACATCCAAGCGTCTTAAGGGGCTGGAGGTTGTTGGCGAGCACGATGTTCATATGCAAAATGCGATCGCTTGGTTTGAGGTAACTAATAGCTTATTTTGGAGAATCAAAATGCATCATCAGTATTAACTTGAGTGACTTGCAGAAATTGAAGAACACTGTCCCACCTTATTATCAGGAGATGAGAAACAAAAAGGGATATACACCCGAAGAACTATTCTGGAAGGAGCATACGGAAATGTTGGCAACAAGCGAAGCATACACGAAGAAAACAGCAGAATCCTGCATGCTTATCTCAACACTAGTTCTGACGTTGGTGTTTGCTGCTGCCTTTGCTCCCCCTGGGGGGTTTGACCAAGTGACGGGGATACCTATGCTATTGAAGAACAAATGGTTCCCAATTTTCATCATATTCCAAGTCTTGGCATTGTCTAGCTCAACGCTGAGCATCTTAGGTTTTTGGTCCATCATTTCGTCCAACTTCCCAGAACGCGAATTTTTCATGTTGCCGCGTCTCCTGAGGATATCAATGTGTGCTCTATTACTCTCCATCTTGTTCGTCATCTCTGCTTTCTTGTCCGCCTTCTTTTTGATCTTCGTTCAGCACAGAAAAGCGCTCGTCTTGGCATTTATGCTTCCTCTTTACTTGTTGCTCGTCCTTGGAATTTCGTACCAGTTTATAAAGGTAACACTCAAGACCAGCCGTCTAGAGTATTATCGCCTGACTAGAGCGAGCTCAGGTAAGTACGAGAGTTTGAGTAGTCGTGTACACACTTTTGGAGCCTCCAAATTTTCTGTATTTTCTTCTTATTTTCGTTAGTCGAATGTCTATGTAGATGCCTAACTAATTTTGAACCTTCATTTTAGATTATTCACTAACTGCTGCACGTTGTGTTAAATTCAGTTATGTGCCTCAAAACGGGGTCTAAGTAGAATAATGCTTCACTTGAATTAATAGAGATTTTGGGAGTAATAAAATGTACAAAGAAGGTCTTAAAATTGAGTGAATGCTTTGGTATTTTCAACTTCAACTATAGATGTGGATGACCAAACTTATTGTCTACCAACTACATTTAGTGAACGTGTCGGTTAAAGAGTCAAACAAATTCCAACAACCGTAAGTTGAAAAACAACAAATTGAGATTATTAACTTTCACATCATATTCTTGTTAAAATTTTTATATAATCTCTAAATCAAATAATAAAATCATTATCTTCAGTTCCTTCTTTGTCGCTGTAACATCGATGGAGTTAAGGTTGGACATATTCGAGATATTTATACAGTTTTTTGCTTTATTTTATGTTCTTATTAGAGCATCCCCATCCGTGCTCTTGCCAACGAGCACGGATGTGGGCCCGGACCCACTTTTACTCCATGCTCTTAGGTAAGAGCACAACACCCACATTCGTGCTCTTCCGCAAGGACAAGCTTAAGGGTCCCACCATTCTATTATTCAATTTAAATAAAAACATTTCCACAAAATAAAAATGCATTAAAAATATCCGGAATACTATTACAAATTACAAAAAAATTAAAAAATACATAATTAAAATCCTAAAAATTAAAAAGTACATAATTAAATCTAATTAAATAATTAATTCATAAATAAAAAAAAAACCTCACTACTCGTGGCCGAATTTCGCCCAAATGTGTTTGATTAGGTATTCTTGTAGCTCAATGTGGGCTCGGGTATCGCGCATTGTGTTCCTTGTTTCGATCCTCTCGCTCACCGTCGTATGCACACCTCAGCATAGGGGAGACCTCGCGGTTGAGCATCCGGCTTCATCCTCGTCGTAAAAGCTAGCCGCCATCGGTCCTTCGTCAGCTATAATCATGTTGTGCAAGATAATACACGTGTACATAATGTCGGCGATATTTTTCAAGTACCACAGTCGAGACGGGGCCTTCACAATGCTGAATCGGGCTTGAAGGACCCCAAAAGCTCTTTCGACGTCTTTCCGAGCGGACTCTTGACGCTCCGCAAAAAGAATCCGTCTCGGGTCTTGCGGGTTGCTGAGCGTCTTCACGAAAGTCGACCACCTTGGGTAGATACCATCGGCGAGATAGTAACCCATGTGGTATGCATTTCCGTTGACGGTGAAGCCGATCGCCGGTGCTACACCATTCAAAACATCATTGAAGAGTGGTGAAGAATAGAGCACATTCAAGTCGTTGTTAGATCCGGCAATACCAAAATATGCATGTCAAATCCATAGGCGGTAGTCGGCGATCGCTTCAAGGATAAGTGTTTGGCCGCCGCCTTTGTGACCGCTTAAGTGTTGCCCCCTCCAAGCAGTCGGGCAATTCTTCCACCTCTAATGCATGTAGTCAATGCTGCCAAGCATACCGGAAAAACTATGGACTGTTTCGTGAAGACGAAGCAACCGTTGGCAACCATCGGTGGTGGGTGCCCGAATGAATTCCTCACCGAAAGCTGAACGAACGTCGTCGCAAAAATTTTTAAGGCAAAGGATTCCAGTTGACTCACCGACATGCAAATACTTGTCGAAGAGGTCAGCCGTTTGCCCAGTAGCAAGTTGTCGGATGGCACACGTACACTTCTGCAACGCCGAGAGACTCTGCCGACCGGTTGCATCTGTACTTGTTTAAAAGTATTCAACATGGGCGGATAATGTGTTGACAATACGCATAAACAAGCGTTTTGACATGCGAAAACAGCGCCGAAAGTAATCTTCCGGAAACCGCGGCTGGTCGGAAAAATAGTCGGCAACGAGCCTTTCGTTGGCTCCCTCCCGGTCACGATGGATGTAGCTGCGAGTTGATCTAGTTGGTCGAGGAGGAGGGGCGGGGGTATTCACGGTGACATAGGCTTCATAGGCGGCACAATATTGTTCATAGTATTCTTGTTCTTCGTGCTCCGCTTCCGCAATGAGATTGGTGAAATCCATTTGAGAGGGTTTGAGTGAGAGAGGAATATGTAGATAATTTGTATGAAAAAATATGAATGAGAGATGGATGGGAGATGATTTGATGTGAAAAATGGATGATAAATGTGTGTATTTAAAAAAAATCCAACGGAAATATCGTTGGCCAATCAGAACGTGCCTCATCAGCTGCTCGCTGGCACGGACGTGCTCGATGCATCAAGCAGCGCCGCGCCAGCGGCAAGAGCGCAGCGGCGAGCAGGCGATGCCGCGCCGCTGGCACGGACGGACGGACGGATGTCGTCTCACCGCATGCTCTTAGCATGTATTATCATAATAGCTAAATTCCATAAATGTTGGTTACATCTTAGCAGTGTTTGAAATTTCTCTTATTTACGACCATGGTACCAAAATATTGTTCTTGCGTCAATCTTTAGTTTTCTTGACACAAGCTATAGTTGAAATTATTATTTCATTAAACAGCTTCAATTGAATTCTAGGCGACACATATCTATATTCGTGTAACAGTAATTGGTGGTTGTCTTCTTCTTCATTGCATATAGACGTGGAGTATCTTTTCCACTTGATTTCTCAAATAATGTAGTGTTGGAATGTAACGGGAGTAAATTTTAGTGCTTTAATATTTTTCTGACATTATTTTTACTTTTTTTAGAAATTAGACGTTAAATTTAAATAAACTCTAATGATTTGGGCATGTAACATATTGATAATTTTATTCTTACGCATTTGCTCTTGTGGTTTCTTATGCGTCTCAGTTAGCCTGTTAATGCAGTCGTATTAATGACAACTATTAACGCATTAGTCTATCTCCAATAGTACTACAAAACATAAACTGCAGTAGAAAAATACATTTATTTTTAAGTTTATACTAAAACTATATCAATACATTTTTCAAATTTTGATTTATTGCATTCAAGTCTAAATCATTTTATATTTATCAAAATAGAAAAAAAGAGGAAGGAAGGGGAAGAGATGTAAAAATACACAGAGATAGAAAACTTAAAAGAAGCGCAGCGTTTCAACAGCTAGGAGAAGAAGATATGAAAATAACGTAATATAATTTTATTAATATTTGGTCAGTAATTAATTAGTGGGTTAGCCCATATTAGTATAATACACATTTTATTGATTAGTTAAAAATACTTCACGTTTTAGTTTTTTCTAAATTAACAAATATATATATTAATTAGTTATGCCTATTAATATTGATTAGTTATGCTTTAGTAAATTACAACATAATTTGGTAGCTTTTAAATTTTTAATATTAAGGATTGGTTTATTTTAGTTTAAAAATGGACAAGATCTTTGATTTTAAAGTAATATTATGCGTAATGTCTAAGGGGCTATGATAAGTCGTATTTTAGGCCTTGGTTACTGGTCAGTATGATGTGCATATTTGAACTTTATCTGCAAAACAAGTTGCTTAAGCGTGCAGGTTGAGTGTTCTAACCAGTAGGGAAGCTTCGGAATAACTCAAGTGAAAAGGGTGTCAGGATGTTGCTATCCTGATCAGTATACATGCTAAAACGGTTCGAGATGGAGAAGACGGATAGCTGAGGCTGATTACCCACAATTAAGGGCAAAGGAGTCATCTTGCAATAAGGATTTACCCTAAAATCAAGGGTAAGCCTCCATATAAAAGGAACCCCCTTGGAGAGAAAAAGGGATATCTAATTTCACCATCATCACTTTTAGGTAGATTTCTCTCGGTAGTTCAGTTCTTCAGCCCAGTCCAGTTTCTCATTCCTCAACACAACCATGATTACCTGAGTTCCAGAAGCTCCCGGAGTTCCAGTCATCCTCGTTCCAGCCAGCAAGATCATAGTTTAGGAGTTCCATCGCCCGGAGTGGCAAACACTTTTATTTCGCTTTCGTAGTTTAAATTTCTTATTTTTCTTCACGATGGATCTGTGTTGCTTTTGATTTTCACGGCTTAGAACTACTTTGTTTGCAGATCCGAACTTGTTTTATGCTATGAAATTGTTTTCTGTTCAGTTTACCTCGCTGATCTCTTTTCCTTCTGCCTAATTAGCTTAGATCTAGAGTTTCTGGTTGTTTTAAGTGTTAAATCGGTTGTTGTTGTTTTCGTCGTAATTTTCTCTAAGTTAGTACAATCGGGAACTGTTTGATTGTGAAGTAAATCGTTGCATGCAAAGTCTAGTTTGAGTTTCGATTCGTTTTCATGTTGACCGGTATGCGGAGTTACAGTGTTGGTGTTTGATTTCAGATTTGGAATTTTTATTTGTGGATCTGTGTTCGTGAGTTGTTATTCTGTGTTTTACGTGGCGAATCTGGAGTTGTCATTTAATTTTGATCAAGTGTGTTGAAGAAGATGATGTCCATGTCAATAGTTGGGGACCACTTTTACTTTTTAGATGCTTTTTGCCTTTTGTCCTTCACTTTTAGTTTGTACTCTGCAGATCTGTCAGCCTAGTCACACAATTCCCACTACCTTCGGATATTCCGTTTGGCTCAAAATAGAAACCCAGTACTTCTCGAATATTTTCTGTTACACCATGATTACCCATTTCCACGTACACAGCTGCACCTCTACACTTCTCCCCCATTCTAGTCAGTAGGATACTACTTTTAAATTCTTGCCTAGGTAGAGACTCAACCCGAGCGTGGTAGCTAACCAAACCCTCCAGAATATCACCGCAATAGTTTTAGCGCACCATCTCTGTGGGATTCGACCTCTACCTTCACTATACTACCCAGTAGAAGAGGGTTGAGGATTCTTTGAAAACAGGTTCTAGGCTAGCGGGGATGCTTATACTGATCAGTAGGATTGACCCTTGCTTGAGCGACACCTACGCAAACCTAAGATCTTTCAAATGGCGCCGTTGCCGGGGATGGATGTCGTTATTTGAAGCTATTGTGTGTGATACTTTGGCGTATATATTGTGCATAACGTTTTCCTTTTCTTTTTATTTCAGTATATGAGAAGCAGCTCGGCTCCTGACCAGTGGAGGCCGAAGATATTTCAGCGAGGATCTATACTCGTAACCACTCGATCCGGTTTGTCGACGGCTCTGTCTGACTTAGGTTCGAGTAGCGACGAGGAGCAATACACCATAGAAGGACCAATACCAGAAGAGATTCCACTGTTGGAAGGCAACCCAGGGGAGATGGCTGCCAACGGAGATGATGATCCAGAGATCAGTACCCTGAACGCGCATACCGAGGGAGAACCACCGCAAGCCATTGTAGTCACCCCGGGGCAGACTGCCTGTGATGTGAAGCCCCATGTTATCGCAATTCTGCCTACATACTGTGGAAAGGCTATGAAGGACCTTACGAGTTCCTGCATGAGTTTTGTAAGATTTGTAGAGCGCAAAGGAGGCCAGCAGGGGCGACCGAGGATGACTATAGATTGAAGGCTTTGCCGTTTGTTCTAAAAGGGGAAGCCAACACTTGGTTCATGCGTCTGCCACCCAACTCCATTGAGAGTTGGGCCGATTTCAAGTCAGCATTCTTAGACGAGTTTTTCCCATCGTCGAAGACAAGTGCGCTGAAGAGAGAGATAACTAATGTGAAGCAAGGGTACGATGAGCCTTTGAGTGATTACTGGGCGAAATATATGAGCCTCTTGGATGCGTGCCCCAACCATCGCATGGCAGATATTGAAGTACACCATGTCTTTTATGAAGGGATGAACAAAACAACCAAGGATCTAGCGAATTCCTCGCCAGGAGGAAGCTTCACGCAGCTAAGGGTCAGCGAAGCTAAAAGGGTCCTAGGGAAACTGTTGAGCGCAAAAAAGGAGTATGACAATTCCAGAGATGGTTACAGCAGAGAAAGGATTGCCAGCGCCTTGTCTACTGACCAGGAGCAGAAGATAGAACAGAAGATGGATTTGAAGATGGACGAATTGAAGAAGACGCTCTTGAGCGCAATCGAGAAAAATGCGCCACCAACTTCCCCAGTTGGAAACTACAAGGGTGCAGAACAAGGGAACCAAAGGCTGAGCTATGATCAGCCCAATGACTTCGTGAATATGGAGCAAGTCAACGTTGCTGGGTATTACAATTCTAGTGGGCATTGGATCCAAGGGAGACAACGGGATACACCATGGAGGGATCATCCGAATTTTCGATGGGGAGATGGGAGCCAAAATCAAAACCAAGGTCAAGGTCAGAACCAATACAACCCCCACCCGAACCAGAATTTCAACCGTGCCCGGAAAATCCAAACAACCAGTTCAACTGGTCAGGAAGGAACCAACAACTCCACAGTCAACAACCTCAAAACCAACACCCACAAAACCCAAACCCTGTTTATGTACCACCCCACTAGAGGAACTTTCAAAATTATCAGAGTCAACCTAACCAAGGACCACCACCTCAGCAAAACCCAACCCAGTTCCAAAACCAGAACCAGAACCAATATCATACTGACCAGTACAACCCTCCTGGCCAGTATAACCAATACCCACCTAACCCGAACCAGCAAAATTTCCAAAATTTCCAGCCCAACCAAAATTCCCAGTATAACCAACACCAAGGGCCGAATCAATCCCAATATCCTAGCAGGTCAAGGAGATCTATGGAGGACATGATGGGAGAATTGCTCGCATCGCAGCAAGGTATCAAGGGTGAGTTACAATCCTATAATGAAGTAGTGCAAGGGATGCAGAGTGCCCAGAAGGAGCATAAGGCGAACATGGATATGATGAATAGGCAGTTGGCCCAACTGGCCAGTTCGATGGGTGAAATGAAAGGAAACTCAGGGAAACTCCCGTCCACAGTCCATGTGCCTGAAAAGGTGAATGTGAGCAAAGTCACACTACGATCCGGTACTACCTATGAAGGACCCCAGCCAAAGAAGTCTAGTGGAGAACCAAGTGGAGCAACATTATTGGGGGACGTTGTCTCAGAAGAAGAGCTACACAGACCTCTACCCCAGATGCAGGACCCATTTTTCTTGGGAGAAACACCATGTGGAAAAGGCGAGCCCGAGAACGTACTGGTCAGGAAGGAACCCCATCAAGAGGTAGAATCCAGAACGAAGGAAACTCAGACCCAGAATCTGCCCAAGGAAGGTCCCAAGAAGGTTGCTGAGGGACCGGTAGAGGAGAGAAAGGGGGAAAAACCATTTCCTTACCGTTTCGTAACTAAGAGGAAGAAGGAAAACCCAGTGGATTACTTGTCAATTTTCGGGAAGCTGGATGTTACCATACCATTCCTCCAAGCCGTGAAGATACCCCCACTTGGAAAATTTATTAAGGAGTTCATAGCCGGGAAAGCCCAGGAGGATGGAAAAATTATGGTAGAAGGGATCGTGTCAGCAATAGTGCAGGAGAAGCTACCGCCCAAGAGGGCCGATCCAGGTATGTTCACCCTGCCTATAACTATAGGAGATGTGAAAGTCGAGCATGCAATGTGTGATCTTGGAGCTTCTATTAATGTCATGCCTTTGTCGATCTATAACCAATTGAAGGGGGTTAGATTGTCGAGTACTAGGGTGTTGATCCAACTGGCTGATAGGTCATGCATAAGTCCTGAGGGTGTTTTGGAGAATGTGTTGGTCAGAGTGCATGAGTTTACCTACCCTGCTGACTTTTATGTGATCAAAATGAGTGAGTCCGAGGCTAGGGAATCTAGTGGAATATTGTTAGGTAGGCCATTTTTTAGAACGGCCAAGACGATAGTAGACATGGCTGAGGGAACAATTTGCATTGATTTTCATGGGGAGAAGTTTACTTTTGATATTGATGAGGCCATGAAAAAGCCTATCGATTCTGAAAATTTATTCTATGTTGATGTGATTGACCCCTTAGTCCAAGATTTTCTTGAGACCGAACTATTGCAGGAAAAGCTCCAAGCTTTAGATGTCTATGAGCAAGCTGACGTAGAAGTCGCTGCATGGTGTGATCTGATCAGTAGCCAAGGGCTGACTGATGGAGAGATAGAAGGAGCAATTAAGGACTTCTGCCAGAAATCAGAGTTCATTGGAGCCGCAGGGGCTCAGCTACCAGTCAGTATAGAGGAATCTCCAGAGGGAGAATTAGAGAAAGGAGGAGAGGCTGAGAAAAACCCTCTACCCGAAGACACACTTCCACCCCAAGTTGAGCTTAAGAAATTGCCATCAAATTTGAAGTATGCCTTCCTCGGAGAGGAGAACTCACATCCAGTGATCATCAGCAGCAGCCTTACGAAGGAACAAGAGGCTAGGCTACTGACCGTGCTGAGCAAGAACAAGAAGGCGATTGGATGGAGTCTCACAGATTTAGTTGGAATTAGCCCCGACGTCTGCATGCACCACATTAGGTTGGAGGAAGGAGCAAAGGCACATCGAGATGCTCAAAGGAAGGTAAACCCTAAAATGCGAGAAGAGATATTGAAGGAAATCTTAAAGTTGTTGTCGCTAGGGATTATCTATTCAGTGCCGGACAGCGAGTGGGTCAGCCCCATTCACATGGTTCCAAAGAAATCAGGGATCCAAGTCGTGAAGAATGAGCTAATACCAACGAGGCTAGTCACGGGTTGGCGAATGTGCATCGATTACCGTAAGCTGAACAATGCGACCAGGAAGGACCATTTTCCCCTGCCTTTCATCGACCAAATGTTGGAGAGATTAGCTGGGAAGAAGTACTTCTGTTTTCTGGATGGGTACATCGGTTACTTCCAAATTTACGTGAATTCTGAAGACCAGGATAAGACCACCTTCACTTGCCCATTCGGAACCTATGCATACCGACGCATGCCTTTCGGTCTATGCAACGCTCCAGGTACGTTTCAACGATGTATGATGAGCATATTTTCCGATTTGATTGAAGACTGCATAGAGATATTCATGGATGACTTCACGGTCTACGGAGACTCTTTCGATTCTTGCCTTCATCATTTGGATATAGTTCTAGAAAGGTGTCAAGCAAAAAGTCTGGTGTTGAATTTTGAGAAGTGTCATTTTATGGTCACCGAAGGGATTGTTCTGGGACACGTGGTTTCAGAGAGGGGAATCTAGGTGGATCGAGCTAAGGTGGATGTTATATCCAAATTACCGTTCCCTACTCATCAGAAGGGGATAAGGGGTTTTCTGGGGCACGTCGGATTTTATCGAAGATTTATCAAGGATTTCTTCAAGATTGCCCAACCCCTTACCCGACTCCTTCAGCATGAAGTAGAGTTTGTTTTTGATGAGCAATGCAAGGCTGCGTTCAACCTTCTCAAGGAAAAGCTGATATCCGCACCTATCATACGGGCTCCTGACTGGGACTATCCTTTCGAAGTGATGTGCGACGCCAGCGATTATGCAGTGGGAGCCGTACTGGGACAGAAGATCGATGGGAAGAGTTACGTAATTTTTTATGCATCTAAGACTCTGAATCAAGCCCAGCGGAATTATGATACCACTGAGAAAGAGATGCTGGCAGTGGTGTATTCTTTCGAGAAGTTCCGGCCATACTTGTTGGGATCCAAGGTCATCGTTTATACTGACCATGCAACGATTAAGTATCTGATTGCCAAGAAGGAATCCAAACCCCGCTTGATCTAATGGGTCCTTTTGTTACAAGAATTCGATTGGGACGTGGAAGATAAGAAGGGAGTCGAGAACAAGGTGGCGGACCATTTGAGTAGAATAGTGCAAGAGGGAAACAACGAAGAAGTGTACGACAAGTTTCCAGAAGAGCATTTATGTGAGGTAAATTTTGAGGCCAGGAAGATTGACTGGGAATAAGTGATGAAGCTTACTAGCCAGTACGATACTGAAAAAGGAAAATAAAAGGTAGGGCAAGAGCCGTGGTATGCAGACCTGGCCAACTACCTAGTGACTGGAGAACTTCCAGAGGTGCCGAGTATTACCAAGACCCAGAGAATGAAAATCAAGAGTGAGGCAAAATACTACTTTTGGGACGACCCCTATCTGTGGAGAGTAGGATCCGATCAAGTGATAAGGAGGTGCGTTCCTGACTGGGAGCAAAGGGACGTTGTGACACATTGCCACTCTTTGGCATGTGAAGGACACTTCGGTCCTAAGAAGACGGCAAGGAAGATTCTGGACAGCGGCTTTTATTGGCCAACGCTCAACAAGGATGCGTACGAGTTCTGCAGAACTTGTGAACGCTGTCAACTGACCGGAGGAATATCTGCCCGGGATGAAATGCCGCAGGTACCCGTCATTGTTTGTGAGCTGTTCGACATATGGGGAATGGATTTCATGGGTCCGTTTCCTTCGTCCTATGGCAATTTGTACATTTTAGTTGCAGTGGATTACGTCTCCAAATGGGTGGAGGCCAAGGCCACAAGCACGTGTGAAGCAAGGGAGGTGGCCAAGTTCCTAAAGAGTCATATCTTCAGCCGGTTCAGAGTACCAAGAGCGATCATATCGGACCAAGGTACACATTTCTGTAATCGCACAATTAAAGCATTAATGAAAAAATACGGCGTACACCACAGACTATCAAGCCCCTACCATCCGCAAGCTAACGGTCAAGCGGAGATTTCTAACCGCGAGATAAAGAAGATCTTAGAGAAGACTGTAAATCCTTCTAGGAAGGATTGGAGTGCAAGGGTAGAGGATGCTCTATGGGCATATCGTACAGCCTACAAGACCCCCATGGGAATGTCCCCATACCGGATCGTTTTTGGGAAGATGTGCCATTTACCGGTTGGAATTGAACACCGGGCATACTGGGCAGTACAGAAAGTGAATATGGATGCTACAGCCTGTGAAGAGGAAAGGAAGCTGCAGGAGCTTGAGGAACTTAGATTGGAGTCGTTTGATTCAGCTATGTGGTACAAGGAGCGAACCAGATTGTGGCACGACCGGAATCTGAGGACCAAGGATCTCCATGTTGGGCAGAAAGTACTACTCTTCCAGTCGAGGCTGAAGCTCATGCCTGGGAGGCTCAAGTCGAAATGGACAGGGCCTTATGTCATCACCTCACTCCGTTCCAATGGACCAGTGGAAATTTCAGGGAGTTTTCCTAACTCTGAACCTTTCATAGTAAACGGACATAGGCTAAAAATATTTAGGGAGAATAGTGAGGTGGGTATAGTGGATGAAATTCCACTGCAACCACTTACTACGGTTGTCTACTGATCAGTAAGATAGGAATTTGGAGTTCCACGTGGCTAGTTTCTTTTTGAAAATAGTATGCATATACTGGCCAAGTAGAATTTCAAATTGCCTAAGGAATGTAAATATTGTAAATACGTAGTTAATCTCTGCATGCAAGATAATTTCTAAAAATCCAAAAAAAAATTCGGGCCTTAATTTTAATTTGGAGTACGTATTGATAAAAAAAATTGCCTATCTGGTGCTATTTCAGATTTTATTTAAGGGCCAATTTGATTTATTTTCCTTATTAGGTAAGTATAGGGGGGATTATGGAGATGACGGAAATTTGAATTAAAGTTGGTGCAGCTTTTGCAGGGTGGCAGCGGCTGGGAGTGGCGCGTGAGCAGAGAGAAGGGACACGCTGACCAATCAGAGGCCAGCAATCTCAACCGCCTCCCATCTGAAGCGTCGCGACCGACAACCCCTGATAACCGGTTACAACCACCTGCCACCGACGGAACCAGCTAAGGACAAGCCCCCGCTTCAGCGGGGGCTTGGCCGGTGCCGTCCACCATTTTTCATAGGGGAGTAGTCGAGCCGGTGGGAGAGAGGAATTAATTGGGCTGGAGAGGAGAGAGAGTGTTAGAAGGGAGAAGCGAGGTAGGATTGGGATTTCGTAAAAATGGATTGGGATTCATTTGATTGGGAATTTAATAGTTATAATTTTTTTTATTTTACTCAATACTGTTCAATATTTTACTAGTATATTTTCTTAATGTATATGGAGTATTAGTTTTAAAAAGTGTGAGGGAAAGTTTTTACTATATTTTAATATTTTATTACTATTTCTTAATATTTCAAGAAAAACATTACTCAAAATTTTGCTTCGTATGTAATAATATACTGCATGTATTAATTTCTTGTATTATAGTAGTAATTTATTTGTATTATGTTATATATAAATTAGTAATTTAATAATACTACCTTTGTTCATGATTTATAGTCTCATTTTAACTCGGCATGAGTTTAAAAAAAAGTGAAAGAAAATAGTGAAAAAAGTTATTGAAATGTAGATCACACTTTTTTAGTAAAGTGTGGGGGTTCGCTAGCTAAAATGACACGTTAAATTGTGGACATTACAAAATAGTAAATTGAGACGTTATATCACGAATGAATGGAGTACTATTAGTTTATTTTACAATATCCTTATAATTCGTACGTATGTATTTATGTTCATATAAAAATGAACTAATATCTACTTCGAATATAATCTTGGATATGTGGGGATAAAGGTCTTGGATTTGTGGGGATAAAGGCTAGCTTCTTCGGCATATAACAAGGACGTGTTATGCAACACTTTTATTAAATTTTAGCACCGGCTTCTTTAAATTTCTAGTTCCGTCACTGCCACCTGCAACTGCTCTCTCTCACCCAAATTAAACTCACCGTCCCAACCCTTTTCCCTCACAAACCCTCATTTACATTTTCTCTCCCAAAAGTTTCTTTCCCATTCCACCAGTTCAAACCCTACTTTCCACCACCAAATCGTAAATTTCCGATCATGGGGAAGAAAGCGTTCGCCAAGAAAATCAAACCTCGCCGCCAAGAAACCCCGTAGGCACAACCACAGCCAAATCCACCACCACCGGCACCGACCGCTCAGCCGCCACCCATGATTTCCATGGATGCCATGATGGCATTTCTTCGCCAACAAGACCCGACAAGGGACTGGACGATGGCGCTGACCAGTTTCGGCCAAATGGGGGGCGTAGGAACCGCACCCAGTGAAATTCCGCCTGCGCCGGTCAGCCATACAGCAGTACATTCAGAGGAGGGAACTCCCTCGGCGACCGCGCCACCGAAAACCTCAGTACCCAATTCGGGGAGACAAAGTCAGGAACAGGGAGCGCGAGGCCAGGACGAGTCAGGAACAGGGAGACAAAGAAGGGAGCGGTGAGACAGAGAAGACACCGATAGCAGAGTCGGTTCCTCAAGGAGTAGCAAGAGAGACCATAGATCTAAATGAGACGACCAGGAAGCAGGGCCTTATGACGGATGAAGAATTTCAAGCGATTCTGGAAGGGGTATATCGGCAGGAAGAAGACGCTGCCAGGATGATTGAGGGACCGGACCTCAAATCCGGGGTAGCATGAGGAATGTTGGAAGACAAGTCAGAAACTCCCCAGCAAGAAAAAGGGGCAGTTGAGAAGCATACTGCTCAGAAGGAGACGGCAGAGAGTTTAGAGGAATCTGAACAAGTAGTATCACCCGTGATAAAACCAAAGGCAGTTAAGAGGAAGTTAGTGTTGAAGGGAGACCAGAAGGATGTACAACCGATGCCGCAAAGGGTATCGCAGCGATGCCTGGGCAAATGGGCAGCAAGCAAGGCCCAGGCGAGCACAATCAAGAGCCCAGTCGGGATCTCAAGCGAGGAAGAACAGGCCACTCGCAAGAAGGCAGAGGGTGAGCCTACACAGGCTACTGATCAAGAGGATACTAGGGTGTCTCCTGTACATAACGAGCAAGGCGCGGAAACTGAAGGGGTGGCTGAGGGTCCGGACCTCGCACCCGGGTCAGTAAGGACAGAGGAAGCTGATGATGTTGATGCTCAAGCCCCAGGAGAAACCACCCTTACTGCCCAAGAGGAGGAAGCCCAATACCAGCGAGCCAGGAAGAGGAAAGGGAAGGCTCCAATCCAAAAGAAGTCGGTCACCAAGAAGTCCAGAGTAGCAAACACAGGAATCGTCATCACCGAAGCATCTCAATGAACTCCACCCAGCCGAGGGGAGTTAAGTGATAGTGAGTACGCCGCTAGTGCAGAGTCAGATTCAGATAGCGACATCTCCTTGGAGGGTGAGGAGTATGGGGAACAGTCGCTCCCGGGTGACCACCGAGAGCTTGTGCATCCACCAGTTGAGAGGCTCCGATACAAACACTGGACCGTAGACTTCACCAATGAGATTGCTGAGGAGATGAAACTCTTCGAAACACAGAAGCTGGAGGATACCTTTGAAAGCTTGGACGATGGCAGCAAAGAAATTAAATGTGGGAAGGTAATGCACTGGAGGAGCAACCTGCACCACCTGCCCCGCGAAGGAGCAGGAGACATCGATAGACCCCCCATACTGACAAGTTAGTTTTCTTTTTAGTTTTCTATTTTTTTTAGGTTTTCGTATTTGTTTCTTTTAATGTTTGTTTAGATAGTTAATTTGTGTTTGTGCGCAGACTCCACTTCATAACACTTAGCATATTCTATAGTCTAAGTGTGAGAAGTAAAGGTTTGTATCGTTTGAGCATGCTTTTCTATGTTTTTCTTCTTATGTTTTCTTTCGTGTGCATGTTGACTCGCACTTAGTCCATGGCATGGCCTAAGTGTGAGAAGTGTGTATAAATGAGTTTGTGTCTTAGGTTTCTGTTTAGGTTTTTAAACTCTTCCACTTAGCCTATTCTATAGTCTAAGTGTGAGAAGTTTCGTTTCTAGTATGTTGTTTTGTTGTTTGTCTGCATATCGACCATACTGACCATTACCTTTTCCACTTCACAGCCCTATCTGAGGGCAGACACTTGTGAAGTGGGAGGGGGGACGCAATGGTCAGTATGATGTATATGGTCTGTGTTTGTGCTTATGTCTTGTTAGGTCTAGTTTTTTGTTTTGTGTGTTGATTGGGCTTAAAACTCAACTGACTCGAGCTAACGGTGAGGGGAATTGAGGGAGATAAGACATGCTGGAAAACCGAAACCATCCTCCCTAGTACCTCCTAGTCAGGATAGATGATGTGAGTATGAGAGAAAAGCTCATACTTAGAGCCAAACACAAAATCCCTCTTAAAATGTGAGTTATAAGCTTTAAGTGGAACCACTTTCCACACATATTGAAAAGAAAAGAGTGGCTACCACAAATTGCCTAGGGTGAAGTGACCACGGGTAGCAAACACTGAAGGCAGTAGGAAACCCCCATAAAAAAACCCGCCTTTAGAACCCTTCTTTTTAGCCTTCTATATCCAGATAAACACCCCTAGCCACTGGGACTGTGTGTGCAAGGCATGAGGCGAATGAAGCTTACTGGCCAGAAAGATATACAAAAAGGCAGAAACCAGCTGGGCAAGGAACTTAGAAGAAAGTAGACCAGGGAGTCGTCCCAGGTCCAAAGAAGAAGAAGGTATAAGGGTGGCGAAGCCACAAAGAAGAGGAAGGAAAGAGAAGGAACAGGGGAAAAATGAAGAAAATAGTTTTAAAAAAAATGAAGAAGGAATAAGGGTGGCGAAGCCACAAAGATGCTACTGACCAGTTGGAGACCCAAGTCAGAAAAAGCAACTGATCAGAAGCCTAATGCACACAGTTCCCCCACATCAATAAAGAAGAGGTTTTGAACCTTAGAGCCTTAGGAACATCCACCCCAAAACACTACAAGTCAATAGCCCATTTACAAGCTTTTAAGTCCTTCAGTCGCTGCACGTGAGATCTAAGTCCGAAGCATTTTGTAGTCCAGCAATTAGAGAGAACAGTCCTAATACTCCTGGTGAGGTATGAGTGACTGAGTGAACCTAGTGTTCGACCGAGAGTGTGGGCGATCTTGACAAGCGGATGTACTGACTGGGAAAGAAAAGGGGGGCGACAGAAGTTCAAGGCTGTCTAAGGCCGGATTGCACCTGATCCCGAGGGGATGGATGGTTGAAAATATAGCCAGATCTTTGTGTTTTAGTCTTTTTATGTTTGTTTGTGTGTTTTTCTATGTTTGTTCAAGTGTTTTTCTTTGCGTCGTAGTATAGAGTCTAGTTTAGGTAGAGTCGGTCAGGGGAGTAACCAGGCTAGAATTCGACTTATTTCTTTTTGTTTGTTCTTCACGCTTGAGGACAAGCATGTGGTAAGTGTGAGCAGTTTGATAGGTCGTATTCTAGGCCTTGGTTACTAGTCAGTATGATGTGCATATTTGAACTTTATCTACAAAACAAGTTGCTTAAGCGTGCAGGTTGAGTGTTCTAACCAGTAGGGAAGCTTCGAAATAACTCAAGTGAAAAGGGTGTCAGGATGTTGCTATCCTGATCAGTATACATGCTAAAACGGTTCGAGATTTAGAAGACGGATAGCTGAGGCTGATTACCCACAATTAAGGGCAAAAGAGTCATCTTGGAATAAGGATTTACCCTAAAATCAAGGGTAAGTCTCTCTATAAAAGGAACCCCCTTGGAGAGAAAAAGGGATATCTAATTTCACCATCATCACTTTTAGGTAGATTTCTCTCGGTAGTTCAGTTCTTCAGCCCAGTCCAGTTTCTCATTCCTCAACACAACCATGATTACCTGAGTTCCAGAAGCTCCCGGAGTTCCAGTCATCCTCGTTCCAGCCAGCAAGATCATAGTTTAGGAGTTCCATCGCCCGGAGTGGCAAACACTTTTATTTCGCTTTCGTAGTTTAAATTTCTTATTTTTCTTCACGATGGATCTGTGTTGCTTTTGATTTTCACGGCTTAGAACTACTTTGTTTGCAGATCCGAACTTGTTTTATGCTATGAAATTGTTTTCTGTTCAGTTTACCTCGCTGATTCGCTTTTCATTCTGCCTAGTTAGCTTAGATCTAGAATTTCTGGTTGTTTTAAGTGTTAAATCGGTTGTTGCTGTTTTCGTCGTAATTTTCTCTGAGTTAGTACAATCGGGAACTGTTTGATTGTGAAGTAAATCGTTGCATGCAAAGTCTAGTTTGAGTTTCGATTCGTTTTCATGTTGACCGGTATGCGGAGTTACAGTGTTGGTGTTTGATTTCAGATTTGGAATTTTTATTTGTGGATATGTGTTCATGAGTTATTATTCTGTTTTTTACGTGGTGAATCTGGAGTTGTCATTTAATTTTGATCAAGTGTGTTGAAGAAGATGATGTCCATGTCAATAGTTGGGGACCACTTGTACTTTTTAGATACTTTTTGTCTTTTGTCATTCACTTTTAGTTTGTACTCTGCAGATCTGTCAGCCTAGTCACACAATTCCCACTACCTTCGGATATTCCGTTTGGCCCAAAATAGAAACCCAGTACTTCTCGAATATTTTCTGTTACACCATGATTACCCATTTCCACGTACACAGCTGCACATCTACACTTCTCCCCCATTCTAGTCAGTAGGATACTACTTTTAAATTCTTGCATAGGTAGAGACTCAACCCGAGCGTGGTAGCTAACCAAACCCTCCAGAATATCATAGCAATAGTTTTAGCGCACCATCTCTGTGGGATTCGACCCCTACCTTCACTATACTATCCAGTAGAAGAGGGTTGAGTATTCTTTGAAAGCAGGTTCTAGGCTAGCGGGGATTCTTATACTGATCAGTAGGATAGATCCTTGCTTGAGCGACACCTACGCAAACCTGAGATCTTTCAGGCTAGATTTTACTTGTTTTAAATGTCGATCATGCAAATTATGTTCTTAAATTGCATATGTTATACATATCGGTATATTGACGTGTTTGTTGAGAAATGATAGAAAAAGGCAGAAAACGGTGCAAAAAAGTCCAAGGTGTAGCAGCCTCAGTTCTAGCTGAGTTTTCGGTCAGTGTTGAAGTCTAATCAGTGATTAATGCATACCATTCTCTTCATCTTCGAAAAAGCTTCGTGTGAATACCTCGCACGCCTCAATCGGAGTTCTGTGGAGAAAGTTATGACTATTCTACGAACATTGCGCAGTGCAGTCAAAGCTGACAGAAATTTGGTGAAAAAATGAATGTTGGGAGGAATACGACTCAACTTAGTTGGAACAGAGGGAGTAATAACTAAACAATACCTATTATGTTTATACTTGTGGTATCTTTAAATGAATTTTAATCTTGAATTTTAGTTATTTTATGTGTACGTTGTAATATTTTTATAGTAATTCTATTGTATTTAAAATTTATAAATTATGTAATTTTTTGATTTAAAAAATATAGATTTCATATATAGATATATTAATTAATAAATTTTATTATATTATTTACTTTAATTTGAATTATTGATAAAGTGTCATGGGTTAGTGTGTAATTTAGATATAATATATAGGTATGACTAAAAAGTAGTATAAAAAGTAAGTGAGTGGGGAATATTCTTTTGGATTTGAGTTTAGCGTAAATGTTTGGAGTAAAATCAATATTTATATTTACTGTGATATTTATGCTAAAATGGGTTTGGGTTAAGTGTAATGGTTGGAGATGCTCTTATTAGTTGTTAATCATTTTTTTTTTCTTTTAAAAAATACTTGTATGTTAAAACTTTGAATTTATATAACTATTTCAATTAAAATTATTTTTTCGTAATGTAATTTTATAAGGATTCTAACGATATCCTAATTGCATACTCCTCCGTCCCAAGATAAGCGAATCACATTCCTTTTTAGGATGTTCAACTATAAGTGAGTCATTTCCCGATTTAGCAAAAAAACGTTTCTCTTACTTTATTATCCATCTAATTTATTCTCCCTTTACTTCTCTACTTTTTCTCTCTCTCGTACTTTACTCTCTCCACTGTAACTCTTTAAATATCAATTCCTTAAATCTCGTGCCCGAAAGAAATGATTCGATTATCTTGGGACAAAGGGAGCATGACAGGATAATAAAAATTTAATAATATTTTCATGAATTTTCATATATTTCGATAATCACTCGTATATCAATATAATTATCGTTAGGGGTGACAAATCGTGCACATTGGTTTGTTATTATGTCAACCTGATAACGACCCAACCTAATAATGCCTAAACCCGAACTCGTCATGTTGAGGAATCGGTAAACCCAAACATGAATCCGACTGGCTACCTTCGAACCCGAACACGACCCACACCCAACATGAACCCATTAATGACACGATATTACATAAGTTGACACGACATGATAACAACCCGAACCTGATATTACACGATTAAATATAATACTATTACACGATTAAACCTTATTTTTCAACCTAATTTACATGATAAAAATCCATTTTACACAATTTACATCTGATTTATAAGAAATTAAAATATTAAAGTTAAATATATTTTTTGAAATAATAATAAAAAATAATACTCCCCAAAAATAGAAACATTTGTAATGGCAAAGGTTTTAATGCAAAATTTGGTAAAGTAGGAGAGAGAAAGAAAAGTGTATTAGTGGAAAATGGATCCCACGTCATTAGAGAGAAAGAAATTTCCTAAAAATGAAAGTTTCTATTTTTAGGGGACGGACCAAAAAGGAATGAATTTCTATTTTTTAGGGGACGGAGGAAGTAATACTTCCTATTGTTGCGTAAGGAACTCGTCTTCATTTCATTATCTCAGATGTTGTCTTTGAACACATCGATGTAAGATTCTCGAGATAAAAAACTTTTCTTAGAATCTTGCACGATAAAGCGTTTAAGCACTACATTGATGTAAGATCACAACCTTTGTCCTAGCGGCAATAAGCTTAGACATTATTGTGTAAGATATTCCGTTCGAGCTCTTGACATTTGTAATTTCCTATTTATTAAAAAAAATCACTGCATTGATGTAAGATTCCGATATTGGATAACCTTGATCCTAGAATGCGACTAGCTTCGCTCATATCTTTCATTCCAAACTGGACAACCAATTCCTCACGCTTGACAACTATCTTTTTGCCGTTTCTGAATAATAGGAAGTCATCTACTTAGAGAGTCAAGAATATCAAATTCACACCTTCATAATTTTTTTAGAGCATCCGCAATGGCGGAGTTCAACGCGGAATTCCCACGGATTTGGCGGAATTCCGTGGCGGACATCCGCCATTAGGCCACACACGCGCGGATACGGAATTCGCATGAGGACGTCGCAGGTCCGCGCCCTTCCGCGGAATTCTGTGCGAAATTCCGTCCTGAAGTCCGCCATTGCGTGGACTGTCACGGAATTTCGATTTTTGCATTTAATTTTTTTTATTAATTATGTATTTTTTTAATGAAGTATGTATTTTTAAAAATAAAGTGTGTTCGTTTTCTCCGTATTCGCGTAGAAATTTTAATTTCGTAAATTATTTACTTCCGGAAATTGGTTAATTTGTGAATTTGTGAATTTTTTTAATGTGGGAATTCCGTCACTGTGCAGTGGGAAGTCCTTATGACGTGGCAGAGCAGTGGGAAGTCCTTATTGCGTGGTAGTGGGAATTCCGCGGGGAATTCCGCCGGGACATCCGCACCACTGCGGATGCCCTTACACACAACTTTCATCATGGCATTGCTCAAGTCCAAGGAATTTGACTGCTTAATCGAAACACAGTTCCATGATTTTAAAAAACGTAGAGGGGTGATCGAAAATGGTCCATTCCCCCACAAGAGAGCATGATACAAGCGGAGCAAAAAAGTACTCCATCTGTTCTTTGTTAATTGAGTCATTTTACCATTTCGGAAAGTTTAAATATAATTGAGTCATTTCTATTTTTGGTAAGAAATTACTAACACTATCTCCTATTTTATTCTATTTTCATATCTCTTACTTTACTCTATCTCTTACTCCCTCCGTTCCTTACTAAGTGAGACATTACTTTCTTACACTGGTTTTAAGAAAGTCCTTTGTTACTTAAGTGGAGAGAATAAAATGAGATAGATAAAAAAGTACAGAGGAAAAAATAAGAGAGTGGAAAAAAAGGAAATAACTCACTTAGCTCGGGACATCCCAAAAAGGAATGTGAATCACTTAACAAGGAAGAAAGGGGATATTTTATTCTTTCTTTTTAAATCTTCGTACTGAAAAGAAGTAAATCAATCGAGTGAACTACAAAATTAGCCTCTACGTATCGCTGATTGTACGCTAGAGGTATCCATGTTTCAAAAGACGCCTCTACGTATGGGTATAATATCATTTGAAGTCCTTTTTCAATGTTTACTGTCTTCCATGATTCATTGGGGTAGATGCTCATGATTCATTAGAGCACCCGCAACGCGGGCCGCGGGCATTCCGCGTTTCGTTCCTTCGGAATGAAACCGTAGCGGAACGCGTTGCGGCGCTGCGTTTCGTCGCGGTTCCGTTCCCATGCCGTCCCGGGTGCCGTCGGCACGAGACGCGGCACGGTCCGTGCCGCCACGCGCTTCAGCGACATGGCTCGCCCTGCGTCGTGAGTGACGCCCACTCGCCGGCCCGCGAGTGGGCGTCGTCACGCTGACGCAATAAATTCATTTTTTTTTTTTAAAAATGAATTTTTAAAAAAATATTTTTTATTTATAAAAATTGTTTTTTATATTTAAAAACAATTTTTACAAATAAATGAATACTAGAAATTCGTATTAGCCCATATATATTTGATGGGCTTGCGAATTTATGAAACTCATTCTTGGTTGTCTCTATTTTATAGAGACATCCTTGAATGTTTTACGTTCCACTTTCGATGTGGGACAAACTCATTCTTGGTTGTCTCTATTTTATAGAGACATCCTTGAATGTTTTATGTTCCACTTTCGATGTGGGACAAACTCATTCTTGGTTGTCTCTATTTTATAGACACATCCTTGAATGTTTTATGTTCCACTTTCGATGTGGGACAAACTCATTCTTGGTTATCTCTATTTTATATAGACATCCTTGAATGTTTTATATTCCACTTTCGATGTGGGACAAACTCATTCTTGATTATCTCTATTTTATAGAGACATCCTTGAATGTTTTATGTTCCACTTTCGATGTAGGACAAACTCATTCTTGGTTGTCTCTATTTTATAGACACATCCTTGAATGTTTTATGTTCCACTTTCGATGTGGGACAAACTCATTCTTGGTTATCTCTATTTTATAGAGACATCCTTGAATGTTTTATGTTCCACTTTCGATGTGGGACAAACTCATTCTTGGTTGTCTCTATAAAATTGTATTTTAAATTATGTCATTTTTATTTTTTTAGGATTTTAATTATGTCTTTTTCTATTTTTTGAATTTTAAGTTGTAATGTTATTTTAATTTTAATGAAGTGTGTTTGTTTTAATTGAATTGGGTTGGAAATAAAAATAAAAAATGAAATTGAATGAATAGTAATTTAAGGAACGGTTAAGGAACGGATAAGAAACAGAGGGTTGCAGGTTTCGTTCCTTAGTTAAGGAATGGAGTAAAAAAGTACAGTGGGGCCCGCAAATAGTAGTTTAAGGAACGGTTTAGGAACGGTGGGGGAACAGCGTTGTGGATGGCCTTAAATACATGTTTAATCCTTCTCTATCTGAAGGATAAAGATGATAACTGCAAGTAATTCTTAGTTTTTGGAGTATAATTTGGTCCCAGCATATCTGGATGCACTGATATGTGTTGATTTATGAAGAAATTGGCCTTGATATGATTAGATATTGTGAAATAATGGAGTTTCTGCAACTACTTCATGATAAATTAGGGAGGAGTTTCTGTTTGTTGATCAAACTTTTATGTGGTGATGCATTAGTTGTCTTTCACGAGACGAGTCTCTTTTTTAAATCCGCTTGCAGTCTTGCAGTCATCTCAAAATACAAAGAAAAGTGTAAGAAAATAGTCTCAATGATAACTCGAAATAATTCCCTCAAAATTTATCACTTATTTCATTTTTCATTCGTCCCTAAAAATTTGTCACCTATCACATTTACCCTATTTGTAGTGGATCTCACATTCTACTATTTCATTTATACTCACATTTTATTATAAAAAGATATATCTAAGCTCCTTGCCGCTAGGACAAAGGCTCTGGACTGAAATACTACTTGATTTAATTTAATAAATTATGTCATTTAATTAAATCATCTCATTTTCTTAGTATAATAGTATGATATTTAACATTATAGTATAGTTGAACTAATATTAATACTTAAAACGGTAAAAAAAATTCAAAAAATAAAAATTACAAGCCAAAATATATAATATTAAAATAGGAGACAAATAATTGAATTACAACAACTAAATAATGGAGTACTATGTTTATGTAGTATTTGTGGTATTTTTAAACTTTTTTTTTATTTTAGTTGTAACACTACTGTAGTATATGTAGTGTATTTTAATTTGTGTGATTTTTATTTAAAAAATAATATATTTAATATTAACTATATTAATAAGAAAATCTTGTTATGTTATTTAATTTCATATAAATTATTGATAGAGTTAATGTGTAATTTAGAGAAAATATTGGAGTATGTATAATTGAAAAGTATGGATTTTTTTTTTGTGTTTGAGTTTGGAAAATGAATGTAGTAAAATCTTGATTTGATGTGATATCTATTAATAGATTTGACTTTAGTAAAAATAATTGGAGAATATCTTAGAGCATGAAATGAGTCTCGCCGAGATTAGACAGTCGCAAGACCCCGTTGCAGGTGGCTAGTCCTGCAAAGGGACTTAGTATGGGGAGATGGGAAGCGAGACAGTACGCCACCCCTCACCCTCACGTGGCGCGCTGCTACTTGGTGGTGACGCCAACTCGCAGCCTTGCGTGTGAGTGTCATTATTACAGTTGTTAAAAAAATAGAAATTATATAAAAATTATATAATTATCCCACTTCCCCAAATATTACTTTCAGCATCCTTGAAAAGTATGAAAATTTGGTTTTGCACGGGTCGTGAGAAACCAACAAACTCGTAAGGTTTTTCGGTAGAGGTGTCGTGACTGCAACCTACAACGATAGGCGGGCGGAAAGAGCTCCCTGCCGCAACTTGAAGTTGCTTCGAAGTTATTTCAAGCGAGTGAGCCTGGAAGTCTAAAGATTCACCGGCATGTACAACAATGAAGAAAGGTTGTACCATAGCGGAGCCAATGACACCGACATTCTGAAGTCGATGATGTTCGTCTACGAACAAGACATTGGGAGGCCCTTCAAGTATGTCAATATTCGGGAGAGTGTTTGGGGGATCGATAAGTGGATGTGTAGCACCCAGTCAAGCACGAGCTCGAGCTCCAACCGCACGAAGCACACAGCGAGTGGCAATTGCTCATCAAGTGGCGGCACCGGCCAATCCGACCTTGTTTTTAGCCATCCGAGGCCGTGGATGAGGTCGCCAGCTAGTTAACGGGAGCCAGTGCGAGGGGTTCTCGATCCGGTGGTAAAGGGTCAGGAGTCTGTTCGCGACGTCATCCGTTTGGGACGAAGGCGACAAAGGCTAGAGGGTGAGCCGGACCAAGCCAATAGCCCCCCTAAGCTCCCTCCTATGATCCTGGTATGTTAATGGGATATTTGGTGCAAGCCACAATAGTCGACATACGACCAGTGGCGTATCCAGGATTTTGGATTCGGGGGTACGAAGAAATATCTGAACAATCTTTTTCATTGTCTTAAATACAAATGTCTTGTATAGACGCGAATATAACGACTAAACAAGAAATTATATAGTTTAGAAATAATTTTTTTGGACATAAAATATTTGAGAAGTTTTAATCACTTTTTATAAGATAATAGTAGTACTAGTTTTTAGAAGTGAACCTTGTGAAAATAAATAATTTAAGAAAAATGTCTATAATTTTAGAAAATAAAAATATAGATATTTTATTAGGTATAAATTTTTCATATAGATATGAATATAATTGCTACACCATAGTGTATAAGTATTTTTTTTATTAGTTGAGAATTTGATCAAGAAGTATATAAACTTATTATTTCTATTGTTTTAGCAAATAAAAAAAAGTAGATCTATTCTTTCAATTGTTTGAAAAAACTAAAAAAAAAGTAAATCCATTATTTTAAAGAAGAAAAAGGTTATAGAACTTTTAATTATTTGAATATAATAAAACATGAAAAAAAGTAAACAAATTGTATTTTAACAAAACAGAAAAAGATTTGAAATAAGTAAAATGATATAGAAACTTAATCGTTAGAATAAATGAATCGAGAAAAAAAAAGGTATAGAAATCAAAACATAAAAGAATTGAGAAAAAAAGGTATAGAAATCAAAGAATGGAAATCAAAACAAAAAATGAGTAAAGCAACCATGGGGATTCAAACTCAAACCCTAAGCTTTGAAAATGGGGAGCACAACCACTTGGCCAAAGAAGCCTTTTAAATAAATTATCTCAATAAAAGGTATTAGTATTCGAATTTGGGGGTACAGTTGTACCCCCTTGTTCCAAGGTGGATACGCCACTGCATACGACACTGCTACAAAGTTTTACACATGATCCAGTTGCAGCTGGAGTAATTTTTTATTATATAATTTTAATTTATTTAGGATATTCTATTATGTACTACTAATTGTAATTTTTAGGAATTTTAGTTATGTATTTTTCAGTTTTTTCAATTAGGTAATTTTAATGAAATGTTTTTAAATTAATTGTAATTTTTAATAGAAGAAATGAAGTTGTTGGACTTAAGAATAGTTAAGAATAGAGATGGTGAAGAGATTAATGGTTGTGAGTGTTGTCTTTTAAATAAACGATGGAGTAAAAATTGGTATGGGCTCATGAATAATTGAATAGAATAGACAGTTAAGAGACACCGTTGCGGATGCTCTTACGATAAAGGGATTAGAAGCTTTTGAAATGACACGAGTTTTAACTTACAATTGATAAAGTAAGAAAGAGAAAGAGATAGAAAATAAAAGTGATTAAAATTTTATTAGTAGAAACCTAATCTCACCAAAAAGATTTTCTAAAATAAAAAATGTAAAATTTTAAGTGACGGGCTAAAATATATAATTGCAAGTTTTAAAAGACGGACAGAGAATGTAAAGAGAAAAAAAAGAGAATTATGGGATGAAAAGTGGTAACCATTTTGCCTCTCTTTGGTAAGATATTAATGATCCCTTGCGCCTCAAATATCATAATTTATCAAAAGTTATTTTGTTTAGATTTGAAACATGTTTCTAGTAAGAATTATTCCCTTAGTCCGTTATTAATTGACTTTAAGTTAGGGCTCAGTTTGATTTTAAAAAATATAAAGAAAGTTGATAATAAAAATTTGTAGAATGTGTGTTCTACTTTTATGTGCTCCATCTGTCCATTATAAATAGTCTCATTAGTGGACGATACAATTTTATTGCGAAATTAGTAATATACGCGAGAGAAATAGATAAGATGAGTTAAGTTAGACAGAAAATATGGATAATGAAGAAAGAAAAAAAATTAAAAGTGAGTAATTAAACATACAAATAAGTGTGCAGATGATTAAGATTCACTTAAATCTTATCGCTAAACTTGTTTTCATATCACAATCTGCTACAGGATTTTTTTATAAACTAAATGAAAAACCAAAATAGTACTATAAAATAAGATAAGAGAGCCCTACCCACCACCACCTACCCACCCATTATAAAAGGCCACAAACTCAGCTTCTAAAACACCAAACCTTTGTAAATCATCACCTCTCAAACTCTCCAAAGACTTATTCACACATTTCCAAAAACTGATTTTGGAAACAATCAAAGTTAATCTACCAAACCAAAACACTACCCTTTTTATCCCTTTTTCAACTCTCCACCAAACCCTCATTTTATTCAATATTCTCCCCATTTTCATCTCTTTTCACACATAATTCTTGATCCAACTTTTTTTGCAACAACAACTTTTTCTTCATTTCTTGACACAATCAACAAGAAATGGAGGATAGAATGCGGCGTTCGGGGCGGCAAACGAGCCGCAGCGCCAGCCGGAGGATGGTGGAGGAGGTTTTCGCGGGGTCCACCGCGTCGAGGCAGAGCGTTAGGGCGGGCGAGGACGAGGAGGCCCTGCGATGGGCGGCGCTCGAGAAGCTCCCGACTTACGATAGGCTGAGGAAAACGGTGTTGAAATCGTTCATGGAGGCGCCGAGTCAAGGGAGAGTTAAAGTTGTTCATAAAGAGATTGATGTGAGAAAAATGGACATGAATGAGAAGCAAGAATTCATTGACAGATTCTTCAAAGTTGCTGAGGAAGATAATGAGAAGTTCTTGACAAAGTTTAGAGATCGCATTGAGAAGTAAGTTTCATCTTTCATTCATGCACACCAATTGATACTCACTCTTTCCGCGAATAGAGTCTTGTTTTTCTATTTTGGTTCGTCGGTAAAATAAACTCCCAGTTCATAACTATATATATAAAGGCCCCAACTAACTTTCTTCTGACCATTTTTCTTAATATTTCATAAAACTCATGCAAAAAAAATGGCACTCCTAATCACGGACTGAAGGGGGTGATTAGTATTTTAATTGATTCAAGGAATTTGTCAAATTTTATTGACTTGGTCCTGATTTGGATTTTACTATATGCATGAGTATAACTTGTTATTTTGTTATTGTAATTTGTTGCTTTAGTTATGAAACCTTGCTTATGGAGTAGTACTATTTTGTTTTTAGTTTTTATCAAGTTGTCACGCGTCGTTTTTATTAATAGTCAGACGCTGTAGCTAAGATGATTGTGGTGGGTGATTGAAAGCGAAGGCTAAACAAATATACTAATGTATTATCTTTAAAAAGTATAAGCTGATATTTGTTTTCTATGTATTTTTTTTTCAAAGTTTTCTATGTTCGGTAAATTGCATTTACTAATAATTTTACTAATTAATTATAAAATTAATAAAATTATACAATGACGAATATTGAAAATTGCTTTAAATTAGTTCAACCAATTAGTTGTTCACGGTCGAACTGAACTATTTATCCGGTTCAACCAAGTACAAGTTCACGGTCGAACTAGACGGTCCAGTCCGACTTTTAAAACAATGCCTTCAATGTTCTATTTTTGTATGTAAAAACTAAGAATAAGGACTTCAAATTAAAGTATGAGAAGTTCAAATAAAAGAATAAGGAGTTCAAATTAAAGAATACTTTAAAGTGATAACATGTGTACAAATAAAAACCTTCAAACCACATGAAATCAGTTAATGCTTAATAATAGTTTGCATAAATGCAATTAATTTGTTAATAATCTTGTGATTACACAGGGTCGGAATTTCCCTACCTACTGTTGAAGTGAGATTCGAACACTTGACCGTGGAGGCGGACTGCTTCGTCGGAGATAGGGCGCTTCCAACGCTGATCAACACGGCGCGCAACATCGGCGAGACGGCGTTAGGTTGCATAGGAATTAGGCTGGCTCAGAAAACTAAACTCACTATACTAAAAGACGTCTCAGGCATCATAAAGCCTTCTAGGTAAATTTTTGTAAAAAGAAAATACTACTTATATAATTTAATTTAATTTGTTAATTAGTACTTAGTGGCAAATTGAAATTAGCAAGTTAATGATTAATTTTGGCTGGACAGGATGACCCTTTTACTAGGGCCACCATCTTCAGGGAAAACAACTCTTTTGTTGGCTCTGGCAGGAAAATTGGACCCTGCTTTGAAGGTTTGATTTCTCAATGACATGTCATTTATCTATTGTTCACACGTTTTTATTTATTGGTGCAAGTAGGCTTACCTGTTTTGTACCAAATCTTGAGACTTAATTAATTAAATTCTCTTCACTTTATTATGAAAATAAACAGACAAGGGGAGAAATCACATACAATGGGCATATGCTAGATGAATTTGTACCTCAAAAAACATCAGCATACATTAGCCAAAATGATGTTCATGTAGGAGAAATGACCGTCAAAGAAACCCTCGATTTCTCGGCAAGATGCCAAGGGGTCGGGTCACGCTATGGTATATCTTTTACTTACCCGCTAGTAGTTAATTTAATTTTATAGTAGTATATTTATTGGGATTGTTATCAATAATAATTTTGGGGGGCCGAATTGCAATGTGGAAATATTATGCTTACTGTCATTATATTTTAGTTAGGTGTTAATATTGAAATTATTAAACAGAACTTTTGACTGAGCTTGCAAGAAGAGAAAGGGAAGCAGGTATTTTTCCTGAGGCAGAAGTGGACTTGTTTATGAAGGTAATTAAAAAAAAGCTTAGCTAAGCAGTAGGGTCTAAATGTTAGCTTAACTAATTTTTTGTGGATTATTAAATTAGTTTCAAATTTTTAACAGGCAACTGCTATGGAAGGTGTAGAGAGCAGCCTCATTACAGACTACACTTTAAGAGTAAGGATTCAAAATTCTTATGAAATAAATTGATGGTGCCATTATTTATTCTCCATTCAAATAAAATACCATTTCTTCGACAGAAAATAATCTTGTTTTTTATTTCGTATATTAAAATTATTTTTTATCTATTCATTGTATATTTTCTCTAATAAAAACTAATAATATTTTAACTATTTTTTTAAATCTATTTTATTTTACTAATTTTATACTTGTGTCGTTCTCTGCTAAAATTATTTTTTCTGGCAAGATAGAGTAATATTTTATGGTGTAAAAGGAAAACAAGATTATTAATAATTTCCTTATATTTTAATACTATATTCAAATAAATGCAGATATTAGGACTAGACGTGTGCAGGGACACAATTGTTGGAGATGAGATGATGAGAGGAATATCTGGAGGCCAAAAGAAACGTGTCACAACAGGTTTACTGATATTCTTACAAGTTTTAGTAGGTTTTAGAATTAACATTTGCAGTAAAAATTTAGTGGAGGAAGAGTAACATGTAGTAATAGTAATTAAATTGAAGGTCTATTTTAGTGAAATTATAGAAAACAAAAAAGAAAGTGATCATTGTGGGAAAAGGTTTGTATAATAAACGCATTTGTTGACAAAATCCACTAGTGAGATACCAAATCATTAGAAGTTGACATATCAACACAACTCATTATGTTTTTCTTTCCCATTATGGTAATGGGCTTACTTTTGGGCCTTACTCAAAGCCTTCTAACATTACAGGAGAGATGATTGTTGGCCCAACAAAGACGCTCTTCATGGATGAGATATCCACAGGCCTAGACAGCTCCACAACATTTCAAATTGTCAAATGTTTGCAACAAATTGTGCACCTAACTGAGGCCACCATCTTCATGTCCCTCCTCCAGCCGGCCCCCGAGACGTTCGATCTATTCGACGACATCGTCCTCCTCTCCGAAGGCCAGATCGTTTACCAAGGCCCAAGAGAACATGTAGTTGAGTTCTTTGAGAGTTGTGGCTTCAAATGCCCTGACAGAAAAGGCACTGCTGATTTCTTACAAGAGGTACTAACTTATTACAATCCTTTGTTTTACTTTATTACAAGAGGTAGTAACTTATTAAAATCTAATTTTGCAATAGGTGACATCAAGAAAAGACCAAGAGCAGTACTGGGCAGACAAGCACAGACCATACAGTTATATCCCGGTGAGCGAGTTCGCGAGGAGGTTCAAGCGCTTCCACGCGGGACTACGCCTTGAAAAACGAGCTCTCGGTCCCCTACGACAAAAGCAGAAGCCACAGCGCCGCCCTAGTGTTCAAAAAATACTCGGTCCCAATGATGGAGCTACTCAAGGCCAACTTTGACAAGGAGTGGCTCCTCATTAAACGCAACTCGTTCGTCTATGTCTTCAAGACGGTCCAGATCTTCATCGTGGCCATCATCACCTCCACACTATTCCTGAGGACTCAGATGCACACCAGGAACGAGGACGACGCCTCAACCTACATTGGCGCCCTGTTGTTTAGCATGATCTGCAACACCTTCAACGGCTTCGCAGAGCTGTCTCTCGCCATACAGAGGCTTCCGGTCTTCTACAACAGAGAGACCTTCTCTTCCACCCTGCTTGGACTTATACTCTCCCAAACTTTCTTCTCAGAATCCCTATATCCTTGTTCGAGGCCGTGGTTTGGACGCTTACAACGTATTACACAATCGGATTCGCCCCACAAGCGGCCATGTGAGTTCACTCACACTGACTACATGCCATCCATGCCTAATCTTGCAGCCTATATAAATGAACATTTTCTCTCTCCTCAGATTCTTCAAGCAGTTGATTCTCACCTTCGTCATCCAGCAGATGGCTGCGGGGATATTCAGGCTGACTGCAGGGCTGTGCAGAACCATGATCATTGCCAACACGGGAGGCGCCCTCACTCTCCTCCTCGTGTTCCTTGTAGGCGGCTTCATCCTCCCCAAAGGTTGGAAGCATCCATCACCACCTCAGGCTTCTGTCATCCATAAATACAACTAAACTTTTCTTTGTTTCTCAGACAAGATTCCTGACTGGTGGGGATGGGCGTATTGGTGTTCGCCTCTCTCGTACGCATACAACGCCATTACTGTAAACGAGATGTTCGCTCCCAGATGGATGAACCAAGCGGTATAATCTCTTTTTTTTGAACTTATTAAATATCATGAAGCTAACATGTTTTTGTGGTGCAAATGCAGGCATCGGACGGCATCACACCATTAGGCATAGCGGTGTTGAACAACTTCAACATCTTCCCAGATAAAAACTGGTATTGGATTGGATTTGGAGCTCTTGTCGGATTCACGTTGCTCTTCAACATTCTCTTCACATTCTCACTCATGTATCTCAACCGTAAGTTGTGGGATTCGCGTTTTGTAGCGCCTATACTTATAAATGTCGTGACTCATTCTCTTTACGTTCGATACCAACAGCTCTTGGGAAGCCACAGGCTATAATATCTAAGGAGCAAGCAAGAGAGATGGAAGAGGAGTTGATTGGAACTAATGCACCGAGACTCAGGCCAACCAAGTCGAAAAATGACTCTTCCCCCGAGCCTTGTCAACAAGAGATGGAAACAAAACTTGTAAGATCACATTAATCTATCAACTAGTAACAGTAACATAGTTTGCTTATAATGTTTTTTCATTATGTCAGTTGAAATGACTATGCAACGGATGAGTAGTGGTTCGTCTATAAATAGGAACGACGACTTAAACCTTGGTGTGGCGCCAAAGAGGGGAATGGTGCTCCCGTTCACCCCTCTATCCATGTCCTTCGACAGTGTAAACTATTTTGTCGACATGCCACCGGTAAGGACTCTAAAATTTTAACTGTTTTTTTGTTTACTCAAGACAACTAAAACATACCTTCGATCGTGCAGGAAATGAGGGAACAAGGAGTCACCGAGGATAGGCTACAACTGCTGCGTGATGTAACCGGGGCGTTCAGGCCTGGAGTGCTGACGGCCTTAATGGGAGTGAGCGGAGCAGGTAAAACGACGCTGATGGACGTTCTAGCTGGCAGAAAAAACCGGCGGTTACATAGAAGGTGACATCATGATATCTGGATTTCCCAAGAAAAAAGAAACATTTGCAAGAATCTCTGGATACTGTGAACAAACCGACATACATTCGCCTCAAGTCACTATCCACGAATCTCTCATCTACTCAGCCTTCCTCCGTCTCCCTAAAGAAGTCTCCAAGGAGCAGAAGACGGTGAGCTCATGCTTCTTTACTGACAAATATAATATTACTACTCATTTGTAGATTTTAATTTGATATTTTATGTTAGGCCTTCATTGATCAAGTTATGGATCTTGTTGAGTTGGAGAGTCTCAAGGACGCCATTGTAGGCATCCCCGGGATAACAGGGCTATCGACAGAGCAGAGGAAACGACTGACCATCGCGGTTGAGCTAGTTGCGAATCCTTCGATTATATTCATGGATGAGCCCACTTCTGGACTGGATGCAAGAGCTGCTGCCATTGTTATGAGAACTGTGAGAAACACAGTTGACACTGGGAGAACTGTGGTCTGCACCATCCACCAACCTAGTATTGATATTTTTGAATCTTTTGATGAGGTAATATACACATTTTTTATCCTCTTATGTTCAACCATTTACTAATAGTATCTTTCTTTTCATGAAATTAGTTGCTTCTCATGAAGAGAGGAGGCCAGGTTATCTATGCAGGGCCGTTAGGCCGCCATTCGCAGAAAATCATCGACTACTTTGAGGTATTCAAACATATTACTAATATGAAAATGTTTGCTTCTTATCTAACGTACCAAATTGCAGGCGGTTCCGGGAGTTCCGAGGATCAAAGACAAGTACAATCCAGCAACATGGATGCTGGAAGCGAGCTCAATCGCGACAGAATCCCGACTAGGAATGGATTTTGCAGACTACTACAAAACCACAGAGTTATATGAGTAAGTAAAAACTATGCTAATGTTTTGGCAAACCATCATATTTGTGATCTAACTAATTTATACAGGCGAAACAAGGCATTGGTGAAGGAGCTGAGCACGCCGGCTCCAGGCGCACATGACTTACACTTTGAAACAGAGTTCTCACAGTCGAGTTGGGTGCA
This sequence comes from Salvia splendens, assembly GCF_004379255.2. NCBI lineage: Eukaryota > Viridiplantae > Streptophyta > Magnoliopsida > Lamiales > Lamiaceae > Salvia > Salvia splendens. Next base: position 13,000,474 of record NC_056038.1, read on the forward strand.
GTTTAAGTTCCTGCCTCTGGAAACAATGGTGGACTTACTGGAGAAGCCCTGATTACAACCTCGTCCGCTACTTCTTCACCCTCGCTTGTGCCCTCCTTGTTGGCACCGTCTTCTGGAGAGTCGGCCACAAAAAGTCCGTTCGTTTTTTCTTCATTTCCATTCAACTAATGTTTTTCATGTCCCTGACATTGGTACGTTGTCGACAGGGGAAGCGACTCGGATCTATTGACAGTCATCGGGGCTATGTACGCCTCAGTCTTGTTTGTCGGAATAAACAACTGTTCAACGGTTCAGCCCATTGTCGCCATCGAAAGAACAGTTTTCTACAGAGAGAGGGCTGCAGGAATGTACTCTGCCTTACCTTATGCTCTGTCTCAGGTAAAACTAATTGAAATACAAATCCATGCGGGCAGGCTTGACCCAAACCAGACAATATCATAGTATGTGCAGTTGACGATCCTCTAACATATATGTGATGGACTTTCGTTCAGGTGATCGTAGAAATACCATACGTGCTCATCCAGACAACCTACTACACCTTGATCGTGTAACGCCATGGTGAGCTTCGAATGGACATTCGCGAAATTCTTCTGGTTCTATTTCGTCACTCTCTCTTCTCCTTCCTCTACTTCACCTACTACGGCATGATGACCGTCTCCATCACACCCAATCACCAAGTTGCAGCCATCTTCGCAGCCGCATTCTACGCCCTCTTCAACTTATTCTCGGGCTTCTTCGTCCCAAGACCGGTAAGTCCAGCTAAAGCCCTCACCGTTATTACAATGCTATGTTTTACTATCTCTAACTCTTTGTTTTATGTTATCAGAAAATTCCCAAATGGTGGGTGTGGTACTACTGGATCTGCCCCGTGGCGTGGACCGTCTACGGCCTAATCATCGGACAGTATGGAGATGTGACGACAACTATAACGGTGGCAGGAAACAATGGACCAACATCACCTATGATCAAGACTTATATTCAAGATCATTTTGGTATGATCCTGACTTTAAAGGCCCGGTTGCTACAGTTTTGGTTGGTTTTGCAGTTTCTTTGCTTTCATGTATGCTTACTGCATCAAGAATCTCAATTTCCAGATGAGGTAGAGGTAAAGGTAGATATATAGGAGTATCAAATGTGAATTATTTGTAGATATATAATTTGAAGGCATATATTTGGATAATATATAAAAGCAGTGCTACATGCAATTTTGTGAGCATGGACTGACTCAGTACTCCATACCAAAGAATATATATTGAATATCATAATTTGTAGTATTATGTAATCCTTATTTCACCTATTAATGAGAAAAATTATTTGGGTCACGTTTATCATTCATTATTATTTATAAAATTCATAAATATACTACCTTTATCCCTTATTAAGTAACGTGTTTCTTTTCGATATGAGATTTAAGAAAAGTGTTGTTTAATTAGTTAAGTGGATAGAGAATAAAATCTGAGATAAAATAAAATAAGAAAGGTTAAAAGTGTGGATTTTTTTACAATAATAGAAATAACTGACTTACTTTGGGATGCCCATGTTGGGGTTATGGTGCATAATGGAAGACTTGCATATACAAATAAATCAACGAGCAAATCTATTTGACCGATTATGAGATTAATTGATTCACACGTTAAACATATGATTGCAAATAAGAACGCAAATAATTCACGCATAAGGAATTAAACCCTAATTCATAGTTTCAAATTTACTAAATTGATTCTCTAGAGAATCGAAGATTGGTTGTTACGTTTCCAAGTGAAGTTCTTCGTAATTTCTTTCAGAAGAAAGGAAAATTTTCGAATCCTCAATCTTGGAATTTTCGAAAATTGTGAATGATTCACTCTTTGTTTTTTGTCCAGACTCCTTATATAGAGTTATATAGTCGGTCAGACTAGGGATCCATGAAAGTTGAATTTGGTAAAACCATTTAGTCTTTTGCTAATTAAATTGAGCTTAATTTAGTTCAAGACCGAACAGATATATATTATTATCAGTCACTACAGTAGCAATAATAATTACTGCATGTTCGATCCCAAGTTGCAAGTAATCAGGGTTTTTCTCTTTAATTTATTTTTTTTCACGTTTTAAGATATAAATAGCCATTAATTCATTCAAATCTGTTATTTGATTTTAATTAATTAATAATTATTACTATCTGTTTTCAAGAGTTGCTAATTCAAAAACATATTTATGTTAGAGAGAAATTATCTGGCAGCCTTGAGCACAAAAATTATATCGAAATAAAGAGAGAAATTATGCCAGAGCAGAAAAAAAAAACTAAGCTAAGAGTTGTTAATTGAGTGGATGAGAAGTATTAGAGCATCCGTGATACGAGTCTATCTATCTAGTTTAGCATATCTTCTATTATTATTTGTTGTAGATATTATAGGGATTTAGGCATATCTTTTTGTATCCACACATATTATAATATGTGTGGAGTCTTCCATAATAATCAGTCAATTATTCAATCAATATATGAAATTATCATTCTTTTGGCTCAATTGATTAGCAAACAAGAAACATCTCCTAAGGTTGCCGACGAGGCTGATCTCGCGCTCAACCGCCCCTTTAGCCGTCCAAGTCACGACCCAACGTTGGGCGCTCGACAACGACGACATCTCTGTTTCTTATTTTGTGTGGAAATCGACGTTAAGAGAGGACGGTCCTTAACACTGGTGCTTTCATCCAGAGCTCACCATCCTTCGTCTGCGTCATCCATATCCCCAAATAAATCACCAACATTTCTAACGGCAATCACGATTCAGTCCGTCAACATGTCATACGAATACGCCGGCTATCTCCGTCGTCAATACGACTTCCCTCCGGCCACACAGCCATTCCGTCCCTACCAGCCGGCCCAACCTCACCGTCTAACCAGTTGGGACCCTCCGAGCAGCAGGGTAGAAGTACTCCGCCCGCCGTCGTGGCCTGATCCAGAATCACCCTACGTCTCACACCACTTGGATCCACCTGATCGTCGCCCATTGGGCCGAGATACCAGGCCATCGGGTGGCCGCGATCGCGCGCACGACGCTTGGGCCCCCCGACACCGCGGTGGCTACGTCGAGGGAGGTGGCCACCTATCTGATCACGGAGATCATCAGACCCAATTAGGGTTTGATCGCTACCCAACAATCGCAACGCAACGGCACCGCCCAACGTGCTGGGACCCACCAGCGCCCTCGGGAGGAGGTAAGAGCGCGAGTCCAGCCCGCCTCCCACCAGCCCCGCTACTTCACCGAAAAGCCAACGCGGGACCTGTACAGTCAGCCCGCACGTGTGACCAGTCAAACTCCGAAGCAGCCACGCCTGCCGCTAATACGGGTCTCCCAGGCGGAGAAGTCAAAACGGTCCAGGTTAGGTCTCTGCTGGCACTGTCCGAGAAATGGGTGATGGGACATGTGTGTAAACAACGCATTCTCTGTTATGCGGATGATGGGGTGTAACACCCCGACTTTTTCTACCTTTTTACTTATTCTTGAAAGGACGTCGTTTGTACACCTGCAAAAATTTTCACCTTTGTTTCCTTATTGAAAAAAAGGAATATACATGTTTGGACCTATTAAATTTATTATTTTACAAGTCCAAATGTCCTTGTTAATTTTTTTGAGTGTTGGGCCATCTAAATTTTCTTATTCTTTAACAAAGTGGGCCAAATTCTATAAATAACATATTGAGCCCAAAATTCTTCATAGAACTTCTTTGCAAGCCCAAGATCTTTCCTCTCCTTCCCAAACGCCAACTCTTTAGACTCCCAATCAGCCATGACCTTCCACCTTTCATCTTCCCTCTTCAATTCTACAATTAAAGGTCACACGAGTTAAATACATCAAGTTTCTTTACTTCTCCCATTCCCTAACACAATCTACAACCACTAGCAAAACAAATTGAGAGAGAAACTGATGAAGCCGCGAATTTCTGATGTTTGTAAATGTTGGTAGAGAATAAAGATCGCGACACAATGAATTTACGTGGTTCGATTTACTGAAGTAAATCTACGTCCACGGGAAGAAAAGAGGGCAGAGTTGTATTGCTTGATCTGGGATTACAGCTTACAATACACACTTGCTATATAATCTATTCTGTCTCTAGAGAACGAAAGAGTGAGAGTCCTCCTCTGTCAGATCTAAGTTCTATTTATATATTGAACTGAGATTGTGGCTTGCATCACCACCCTAAGTCGTGGAGGTCATGGAGGTCATGAGATCCTGCGTGGCCACTAACTAGGCAGTGGCTTACATCATCAGTAATTATGTCGTGGATGTCGTGGAGGTCACCCTCACGTTGGCTCGCTGCTACCTTGGTGGTGCGCCAAACTCGCAGCCTTGGTGTGAGGTTCATTATTACAGTTAGTAAAAAATAGAAATTATAATAAAAATTATATAATTATCCACTTCCCAAAATATTTACTTTCAGCATCCTTTGAAAGAGTATCCACTCTGAAATTTTGGTTTTGCACGGGTCGTGAGAAACCAACAAACTCGTTAAGGTTTTTCGCAGAGGCTGTCGTGACTGCAACCTACAACGTAGGCGCGAAAGAGCTCCCTGCCGCAACTTGAAGTTGCTTCGAAGTTATTTCAAGCGAGTGAGCCTGGAAGTCTAAAGATTCACCGGCATGTACAACAATGAAGAAAGGTTGTACCATAGCGGAGCCAATGACACCGACATTCTGAAGTCGATGATGTTCGTCTACGAACAAGACATTGGGAGGCCCTTCAAGTATGTCAATATTCGGGAGAGTGTTTGGGGGATCGATAAGTGGATGTGTAGCACCCAGTCAAGCACGAGCTCGAGCTCCAACCGCACGAAGCACACAGCGAGTGGCAATTGCTCATCAAGTGGCGGCACCGGCCAATCCGACCTTGTTTTTAGCCATCCGAGGCCGTGGATGAGGTCGCCAGCTAGTTAACGGGAGCCAGTGCGAGGGGTTCTCGATCCGGTGGTAAAGGGTCAGGAGTCTGTTCGCGACGTCATCCGTTTGGGACGAAGGCGACAAAGGCTAGAGGGTGAGCCGGACCAAGCCAATAGCCCCCCTAAGCTCCCTCCTATGATCCTGGTATGTTAATGGGATATTTGGTGCAAGCCACAATAGTCGACATACGACCAGTGGCGTATCCAGGATTTTGGATTCGGGGGTACGAAGAAATATCTGAACAATCTTTTTCATTGTCTTAAATACAAATGTCTTGTATAGACGCGAATATAAAACGTCTAAACACGCAATTATCTAGTTTAGAAATAATTTTTTTTGACATAAAATATTTGAGAATTTTTAAATCACTTTTTATAAGATAATAGTAGTACTAGTTTTAGAAGTGAACCTTGTGAAAATAAATAATTTAAGAAAAATGTCTATAATTTTAGAAAATAAAAATATAGATATTTTATTAGGTATAAATTTTTCATATAGATATGAATATAATTGCTACACCATAGTGTATAAGTATTTTTTTTATTAGTTGAGAATTTGATCAAGAAGTATATAAACTTATTATTTCTATTGTTTTAGCAAATAAAAAAAAGTAGATCTATTCTTTCAATTGTTTGAAAAAACTAAAAAAAAAGTAAATCCATTATTTTAAAGAAGAAAAAGGTTATAGAACTTTTAATTATTTGAATATAATAAAACATGAAAAAAGTAAACAAATTGTATTTTAACAAAACAGAAAAAGATTTGAAATAAGTAAAATGATATAGAAACTTTAATCGTTAGAATAAATGAATCGAGAAAAAAAAAGGTATAGAAATCAAAACATAAAAGAATTGAGAAAAAAAGGTATAGAAATCAAAGAATGGAAATCAAAACAAAAAATGAGTAAAGCAACCATGGGGATTCAAACTCAAACCCTAAGCTTTGAAAATGGGGAGCACAACCACTTGGCAAAGAAGCCTTTTAAATAAATTATCTCAATAAAAGTATTAGTATTCGAATTTGGGGTACAGTTGTACCCCCTTGTTCCAAGGTGGATACGCCACTGCATACGACACTGCTACAAAGTTTACACATGATCCAGTTGCAGCTGGAGTAATTTTTTATTATATAATTTTAATTTATTTAGGATATTCTATTATGTACTACTAATTGTAATTTTTAGGAATTTTAGTTATGTATTTTTCAGTTTTTTCAATTAGGTAATTTTAATGAAATGTTTTTAATTAATTGTAATTTTTAATAGAAGAAATGAAGTTGTTGGACTTAAGAATAGTTAAGAATAGAGATGGTGAAGAGATTAATGGTTGTGAGTGTTGTCTTTTAAATAAACGATGGAGTAAAAATTGGTATGGGCTCATGAATAATTGAATAGAATAGACAGTTAAGAGACACCGTTGCGGATGCTCTTACGATAAAGGGATTAGAAGCTTTTGAAATGACACGAGTTTTAACTTACAATTGATAAAGTAAGAAAGAGAAAGAGATAGAAAATAAAAGTGATTAAAATTTTATTAGTAGAAACCTAATCTCACCAAAAAGATTTTCTAAAATAAAAAATGTAAAATTTTAAGTGACGGGCTAAAATATATAATTGCAAGTTTTAAAAGACGGACAGAGAATGTAAAGAGAAAAAAAAGAGAATTATGGGATGAAAAGTGGTAACCATTTTGCCTCTCTTTGGTAAGATATTAATGATCCCTTGCGCCTCAAATATCATAATTTATCAAAAGTTATTTTGTTTAGATTTGAAACATGTTTCTAGTAAGAATTATTCCCTTAGTCCGTTATTAATTGACTTTAAGTTAGGGCTCAGTTTGATTTAAAAAATATAAAGAAAGTTGATAATAAAAATTTGTAGAATGTGTGTTCTACTTTTATGTGCTCCATCTGTCCATTATAAATAGTCTCATTAGTGGACGATACAATTTTATTGCGAAATTAGTAATATACGCGAGAGAAATAGATAAGATGAGTTAAGTTAGACAGAAAATATGGATAATGAAGAAAGAAAAAAATTAAAAGTGAGTAATTAAACATACAAATAAGTGTGCAGATGATTAATTCACTTAAATCTTATCGCTAAACTTGTTTTCATATCACAATCTGCTACAGGATTTTTTTATAAACTAAATGAAAAACCAAAATAGTACTATAAAATAAGATAAGAGAGCCCTACCCACCACCACCTACCCACCCATTAAAAGGCCACAAACAACATCAGCTTCTAAACACACCAAACCTTTGTAAATCATCACCTCTCAAACTCTCCAAAGACTTATTCACACATTTCCAAAAACTGATTTTGGAAACAATCAAAGTTAATCTACCAAACCAAACACTACCCTTTTTATCCCTTTTTCAACTCTCCACCAAACCCTCATTTATTCAATATTCTCCCCATTTTCATCTCTTTTCACACATAATTCTTGATCCAACTTTTTTTGCAACAACAACTTTTTCTTCTTCATTTCTTGACACAATCAACAAGAAATGGAGGATAGAATGCGGCGTTCGGGGCGGCAAACGAGCCGCAGCGCCAGCCGGAGGATGGTGGAGGAGGTTTTCGCGGGGTCCACCGCGTCGAGGCAGAGCGTTAGGGCGGGCGAGGACGAGGAGGCCCTGCGATGGGCGGCGCTCGAGAAGCTCCCGACTTACGATAGGCTGAGGAAAACGGTGTTGAAATCGTTCATGGAGGCGCCGAGTCAAGGGAGAGTTAAAGTTGTTCATAAAGATTGATGTGAGAAAAATGGACATGAATGAGAAGCAAGAATTCATTGACAGATTCTTCAAAGTTGCTGAGGAAGATAATGAGAAGTTCTTGACAAAGTTTAGAGATCGCATTGAGAAGTAAGTTTCATCTTTCATTCATGCACACCAATTGATACTCACTCTTTCCGCGAATAGAGTCTTGTTTTTCTATTTTGGTTCGTCGGTAAAATAAACTCCCAGTTCATAACTATATATATAAGGGCCCAACTAACTTTCTTCTGACCATTTTTCTTAATATTTCATAAAACTCTCATGCAAAAAAATGGCACTCCTAATCACGGACTGAAGGGGGTGATTAGTATTTTAATTGATTCAAGGAATTTGTCAAATTTTATTGACTTGGTCCTGATTTGGATTTTACTATATGCATGAGTATAACTTGTTATTTTGTTATTGTAATTTGTTGCTTTAGTTATGAAACCTTGCTTATGGAGTAGTACTACTTTTGTTTTTAGTTTTTATCAAGTTGTCACGCGTCGTTTTTTTTTAATAGTCAGACGCTGTAGCTAAGATGATTGTGGTGGGTGATTGAAAGCGAAGGCTAAACAAATATACTAATGTATTATCTTTAAAAGTATAAGCTGATATTTGTTTTCTATGTATTTTTTTTTCAAAGTTTTCTATGTTCGGTAAATTGCATTTACTAATAATTTTACTAATTAATTATAAAATTAATAAAATATACAATGACGAATATTGAAAATTGCTTTAAATTAGTTCAACCAATTAGTTGTTCACGGTCGAACTGAACTATTTATCCGGTTCAACCAAGTACAAGTTCACGGTCGAACTAGACGGTCCAGTCCGACTTTTAAAACAATGCCTTCAATGTTCTATTTTTGTATGTAAAAACTAAGAATAGGACTTCAAATTAAAGTATGAGAAGTTCAAATAAAAAGAATAGGAGTTTCAATTAAAGAATACTTTAAAGTGATAACATGTGTACAAATAAAAACCTTCAAACCACATGAAATCAGTTATAATGCTTAATAATAGTTTGCATAAATGCAATTAATTTGTTAATAATCTTGTGATTACACAGGGTCGGAATTTCCCTACCTTACTGTTGAAGTGAGATTCGAACACTTGACCGTGGAGGCGGACTGCTTCGTCGGAGATAGGGCGCTTCCAACGCTGATCAACACGGCGCGCAACATCGGCGAGACGGCGTTAGGTTGCATAGGAATTAGGCTGGCTCAGAAAACTAAACTCACTATACTAAAAGACGTCTCAGGCATCATAAAGCCTCTAGGTAAATTTTTGTAAAAAGAAAATACTACTTATATAATTTAATTTAATTTGTTAATTAGTACTTAGTGGCAAATTGAAATTAGCAAGTTAATGATTAATTTTGGCTGGACAGGATGACCCTTTTACTAGGGCCACCATCTTCAGGGAAAACAACTCTTTTGTTGGCTCTGGCAGGAAAATTGGACCCTGCTTTGAAGGTTTGATTTCTCAATGACATGTCATTTATCTATTGTTCACACGTTTTTATTTATTGGTGCAAGTAGGCTTACCTGTTTTGTACCAAATCTTGAGACTTAATTAATTAAATTCTCTTCACTTTATTATGAAAATAAACAGACAAGGGGAGAAATCACATACAATGGGCATATGCTAGATGAATTTGTACCTCAAAAACATCAGCATACATTAGCCAAAATGATGTTCATGTAGGAGAAATGACCGTCAAAGAAACCCTCGATTTCTCGGCAAGATGCCAAGGGGTCGGGTCACGCTATGGTATATCTTTTACTTACCCGCTAGTAGTTAATTTAATTTTATAGTAGTATATTTATTGGGATTGTTATCAATAATAATTTTGGGGGGCCGAATTGCAATGTGGAAATATTATGCTTACTGTCATTATATTTTAGTTAGGTGTTAATATTGAAATTATTAAACAGAACTTTTGACTGAGCTTGCAAGAAGAGAAAGGGAAGCAGGTATTTTTCCTGAGGCAGAAGTGGACTTGTTTATGAAGGTAATTAAAAAAAAAGCTTAGCTAAGCAGTAGGGTCTAAATGTTAGCTTAACTAATTTTTTGTGGATTATTAAATTAGTTTCAAATTTTTAACAGGCAACTGCTATGGAAGGTGTAGAGAGCAGCCTCATTACAGACTACACTTTAAGAGTAAGGATTCAAAATTCTTATGAAATAAATTGATGGTGCCATTATTTATTCTCCATTCAAATAAAATACCATTTCTTCGACAGAAAATAATCTTGTTTTTTATTTCGTATATTAAAATTATTTTTATCTATTCATTGTATATTTTCTCTAATAAAAACTAATAATATTTTAACTATTTTTTTAAATCTATTTTATTTTACTAATTTTATACTTGTGTCGTTCTCTGCTAAAATTATTTTTTCTGGCAAGATAGAGTAATATTTTATGGTGTAAAAGGAAAACAAGATTATTATAATTTCCTTATATTTTAATACTATATTCAAATAAATGCAGATATTAGGACTAGACGTGTGCAGGGACACAATTGTTGGAGATGAGATGATGAGAGGAATATCTGGAGGCCAAAAGAAACGTGTCACAACAGTTTACTGATATTCTTACAAGTTTTAGGTAGGTTTAGAATTAACATTTGCAGTAAAAATTTAGTGGAGGAAGAGTAACATGTAGTAATAGTAATTAAATTGAAGGTCTATTTAGTGAAATTATAGAAAACAAAAGAAAGTGATCATTGTGGGAAAAGGTTTGTATAATAAACGCATTTGTTGACAAATCCACTAGTGAGATACCAAAATCATTAGAAGTTGACATATCAACACAACTCATTATGTTTTTCTTTCCCATTATGGTATGGGCTTACTTTTGGGCCTTACTCAAAGCCTTCTAACATTACAGGAGAGATGATTGTTGGCCCAACAAAGACGCTCTTCATGGATGAGATATCCACAGGCCTAGACAGCTCCACAACATTTCAAAATTGTCAAATGTTTTGCAACAAATTGTGCACCTAACTGAGGCCACCATCTTCATGTCCCTCCTCCAGCCGGCCCCCGAGACGTTCGATCTATTCGACGACATCGTCCTCCTCTCCGAAGGCCAGATCGTGTTACCAAGGCCCAAGAGAACATGTAGTTGAGTTCTTTGAGAGTTGTGGCTTCAAATGCCCTGACAGAAAAGGCACTGCTGATTTCTTACAAGAGGTACTACTTATTACAATCCTTTGTTTACTTTATTACAAGAGGTAGTAACTTATTAAAATCTATTTTTGCAATAGGTGACATCAAGAAAAGACCAAGAGCAGTACTGGGCAGACAAGCACAGACCATACAGTTATATCCCGGTGAAGCGAGTTCGCGAGGAGGTTCAAGCGCTTCCACGCGGGACTACGCCTTGAAAACGAGCTCTCGGTCCCCTACGACAAAAGCAGAAGCCACAGCGCCGCCCTAGTGTTCAAAAAATACTCGGTCCCAATGATGGAGCTACTCAAGGCCAACTTTGACAAGGATGGCTCCTCATTAAACGCAACTCGTTCGTCTATGTCTTCAAGACGGTCCAGATCTTCATCGTGGCCATCATCACCTCCACACTACTCCTGAGGACTCAGATGCACACCAGGAACGAGACGACCGCCTCCAACCTACATTGGCGCCCTGTTGTTTAGCATGATCTGCAACACCTTCAACGGCTTCGCAGAGCTGTCTCTCGCCATACAGAGGCTTCCGGTCTTCTACAAAAAGAGAGACCTTCTCTTCCACCCTGCTTGGGACTTATACTCTCCCAAACTTTCTTCTCAGAATCCCTATATCCTTGTTCGAGGCCGTGGTTTGGACGCTTACAACGTATTACACAATCGGATTCGCCCCACAGCGGCCATGTGAGTTCAATCACACTGACTACATGCCATCCATGCCTAATCTTGCAGCCTATATAAATGAACATTTTCTCTCTCCTCAGATTCTTCAAGCAGTTGATTCTCACCTTCGTCATCCAGCGATGGCGCGGGGATTATTCAGGCTGACTGCAGGGCTGTGCAGAACCATGATCATTGCCAACACACGGGAGGCGCCCCTCACTCTCCTCCTCGTGTTCCTTGTAGGCGGCTTCATCCTCCCCAAAGGTTGGAAGATCCATCACCACCTCAGGCTTCTGTCATCCATAAATACAACTAAACTTTTCTTTGTTTCTCAGACCAAGATTCCTGACTGGTGGGGATGGGCGTATTGGTGTTCGCCTCTCCTCGTACGCATACAACGCCATTACTGTAAACGAGATGTTCGCTCCCAGATGGATGAACCAAGCGGTATAATCTCTTTTTTTTGAACTTATTAAATATCATGAAGCTAACATGTTTTTGTGGTGCAAATGCAGGCATCGGACGGCATCACACCATTAGGCATAGCGGTGTTGAACAACTTCAACATCTTCCCAGATAAAAACTGGTATTGGATTGGATTTGGAGCTCTTGTCGGATTCACGTTGCTCTTCACATTCTCTTCACATTCTCACTCATGTATCTCAACCGTAAGTTGTGGGATTCGCGTTTTGTAGCGCCTATACTTATAATGTCGTGACTCATTCTCTTTACGTTCGATACCAACAGCTCTTGGGAAGCCACAGGCTATAATATCTAAGGAGCAAGCAAGAGAGATGGAAGAGGAGTTGATTGGAACTAATGCACCGAGACTCAGGCCAACCAAGTCGAAAAATGACTCTTTCCCCCGAGCCTTGTCAACAAGAGATGGAAACAAAACTTGTAAGATCACATTAATCTATCAACTAGTAACAGTAACATAGTTTGCTTATAATGTTTTTTCATTATGTCAGTTGAAATGACTATGCAACGGATGAGTAGTGGTTCGTCTATAAATAGGAACGACGACTTAAACCTTGGTGTGGCGCCAAAGAGGGGAATGGTGCTCCCGTTCACCCCTCTATCCATGTCCTTCGACAGTGTAAACTATTTTGTCGACATGCCACCGGTAAGGACTCTAAAATTTTAACTGTTTTTTTGTTTACTCAAGACAACTAAAACATACCTTCGATCGTGCAGGAAATGAGGGAACAAGGAGTCACCGAGGATAGGCTACAACTGCTGCGTGATGTAACCGGGGCGTTCAGGCCTGGAGTGCTGACGGCCTTAATGGGAGTGAGCGGAGCAGGTAAAACGACGCTGATGGACGTTCTAGCTGGCAGAAAAACCGGCGGTTACATAGAAGGTGACATCATGATATCTGGATTTCCCAAGAAAAAAGAAACATTTGCAAGAATCTCTGGATACTGTGAACAAACCGACATACATTCGCCTCAAGTCACTATCCACGAATCTCTCATCTACTCAGCCTTCCTCCGTCTCCCTAAAGAAGTCTCCAAGGAGCAGAAGACGGTGAGCTCATGCTTCTTTACTGACAAATATAAATATTACTACTCATTTGTAGATTTTAATTTGATATTTTATGTTAGGCCTTCATTGATCAAGTTATGGATCTTGTTGAGTTGGAGAGTCTCAAGGACGCCATTGTAGGCATCCCCGGGATAACAGGGCTATCGACAGAGCAGAGGAAACGACTGACCATCGCGGTTGAGCTAGTTGCGAATCCTTCGATTATATTCATGGATGAGCCCACTTCTGGACTGGATGCAAGAGCTGCTGCCATTGTTATGAGAACTGTGAGAAACACAGTTGACACTGGGAGAACTGTGGTCTGCACCATCCACCAACCTAGTATTGATATTTTTGAATCTTTTGATGAGGTAATATACACATTTTTTATCCTCTTATGTTCAACCATTTACTAATAGTATCTTTCTTTCATGAAATTAGTTGCTTCTCATGAAGAGAGGAGGCCAGGTTATCTATGCAGGGCCGTTAGGCCGCCATTCGCAGAAAATCATCGACTACTTTGAGGTATTCAAACATATTACTAATATGAAAATGTTTGCTTCTTATCTAACGTACCAAATTGCAGGCGGTTCCGGGAGTTCCGAGGATCAAAGACAAGTACAATCCAGCAACATGGATGCTGGAAGCGAGCTCAATCGCGACAGAATCCCGACTAGGAATGGATTTTGCAGACTACTACAAAACCACAGAGTTATATGAGTAAGTAAAAACTATGCTAATGTTTTGCAAACCATCATATTTGTGATCTAACTAATTTATACAGGCGAAACAAGGCATTGGTGAAGGAGCTGAGCACGCCGGCTCCAGGCGCACATGACTTACACTTTGAAACAGAGTTCTCACAGTCGAGTTGGGTGCAGTTTAAGTCCTGCCTCTGGAAACAATGGTGGACTTACTGGAGAAGCCCTGATTACAACCTCGTCCGCTACTTCTTCACCCTCGCTTGTGCCCTCCTTGTTGGCACCGTCTTCTGGAGAGTCGGCCACAAAAAGTCCGTTTCGTTTTTCTTCATTTCCATTCAACTAATGTTTTTCATGTCCTGACATTGGTACGTTGTCGACAGGGGAAGCGACTCGGATCTATTGACAGTCATCGGGGCTATGTACGCCTCAGTCTTGTTTGTCGGAATAAACAACTGTTCAACGGTTCAGCCCATTGTCGCCATCGAAAGAACAGTTTTCTACAGAGAGAGGGCTGCAGGAATGTACTCTGCCTTACCTTATGCTCTGTCTCAGGTAAAACTAATTGAAATACAAATCCATGCGGGCAGGCTTGACCCAAACCAGACAATATCATAGTAATGTGCAGTTGACGATCCTCTAACATATATGTGATGGACTTTCGTTCAGGTGATCGTAGAAATACCATACGTGCTCATCCAGACAACCTACTACACCTTGATCGTGTACGCCATGGTGAGCTTCGAATGGACATTCGCGAAATTCTTCTGGTTCTATTTCGTCACTCTCTCTTCTCCTTCCTCTACTTCACCTACTACGGCATGATGACCGTCTCCATCACACCCAATCACCAAGTTGCAGCCATCTTCGCAGCCGCATTCTACGCCCTCTTCAACTTATTCTCGGGCTTCTTCGTCCCAAGACCGGTAAGTCCAGCTAAAGCCCTCACCGTTATTACAATGCTATGTTTTACTATCTCTAACTCTTTGTTTATGTTATCAGAAAATTCCCAAATGGTGGGTGTGGTACTACTGGATCTGCCCCGTGGCGTGGACCGTCTACGGCCTAATCATCGGACAGTATGGAGATGTGACGACAACTATAACGGTGGCAGGAAACAATGGACCAACATCACCTATGATCAAGACTTATATTCAAGATCATTTTGGGTATGATCCTGACTTTAAAGGCCCGGTTGCTACAGTTTTGGTTGGTTTTGCAGTTTTCTTTGCTTTCATGTATGCTTACTGCATCAAGAATCTCAATTTCCAGATGAGGTAGAGGTAAAGGTAGATATATAGGAGTATCAAATGTGAATTATTTGTAGATATATAATTTTGAAGGCATATATTTGGATAATATATAAAAGCAGTGCTACATGCAATTTTGTGAGCATGGACTGACTCAGTACTCCATACCAAAGAATATATATTGAATATCATAATTTGTAGTATTATGTAATCCTTATTTCACCTATTAATGAGAAAAATTATTTGGGTCACGTTTATCATTCATTATTATTTATAAAATTCATAAATATACTACCTTTATCCCTTATTAAGTAACGTGTTTCTTTTCGATATGAGATTTAAGAAAAGTGTTGTTTAATTAGTTAAGTGGATAGAGAATAAAATCTGAGATAAAATAAAATAAGAAAGGTTAAAAGTGTGGATTTTTTACAATAATAGAAATAACTGACTTACTTTGGGATGCCCATGTTGGGGTTATGGTGCATAATGGAAGACTTGCATATACAAATAAATCAAACGAGCAAATCTATTTGACCGATTATGAGATTAATTGATTCACACGTTAAACATATGATTGCAAATAAGAACGCAAATAATTCACGCATAAGGAATTAAACCCTAATTCATAGTTTCAAATTTACTAAATTGATTCTCTAGAGAATCGAAGATTGGTTGTTACGTTTCCAAGTGAAGTTCTTCGTAATTTCTTTCAGAAGAAAGGAAAATTTTCGAAATCCTCAATCTTGGAATTTTCGAAAATTGTGAATGATTCACTCTTTGTTTTTTGTCCAGACTCCTTTATATAGAGTTATATAGTCGGTCAGACTAGGGATCCATGAAAGTTGAATTTGGTAAAACCATTTAGTCTTTTGCTAATTAAATTGAGCTTAATTTAGTTCAAGACCGAACAGATATATATTATTATCAGTCACTACAGTAGCAATAATAATTACTGCATGTTCGATCCCAAGTTGCAAGTAATCAGGGTTTTTCTCTTTAATTTATTTTTTTTCACGTTTAAGATATAAATAGCCATTAATTCATTCAAATCTGTTATTTGATTTTAATTAATTAATAATTATTACTATCTGTTTTCAAGAGTTGCTAATTCAAAAACATTATTTATGTTAGAGAGAAATTATCTTGGCAGCCTTGAGCACAAAAATTATATCGAAATAAAGAGAGAAATTATGCCAGAGAGAAAAAAAAACTAAGCTAAGAGTTGTTAATTGAGTGGATGAGAAGTATTAGAGCATCCTGATACGAGTCTTATCTATCTAGTTTAGCATATCTTCTATTATTATTTTGTTTAGATATTATAGGGATTTAGCATATCTTTTTGTATCCACACATATTTATAATATGTGTGGAGTCTTCCATAATAATCAGTCAATTATTCAATCAATATATGAAATTATCATTCTTTTGGCTCAATTGATTAGCAAACAAGAAACATCTCCTAAGGTTGCCGACGAGGCTGATCTCGCGCTCAACCGCCCCTTTTAGCCGTCCAAGTCACGACCCAACGTTGGGCGCTCGACAACGACGACATCTCTGTTTCTTGATTTTGTGTGGAAATCGACGTTAAGGAGGACGGTCCTTAACAACTGGTGCTTTCATCCAGAGCTCACCATCCTTCGTCTGCGTTCATCCATATCCCCAAATAAATCACCAACATTTCTACGGCAATCACGATTCAGTCCGTCAACATGTCATACGAATACGCCGGCTATCGCCGTCGTCAATACGACTTCCCTCAGGCCACACAGCCATTCCGTCCCTACCAGCCGGCCCAACCTCACCGTCTAACCAGTTGGGACCCTCCGAGCAGCAGGGTAGAAGTACTCCGCCCGCCGTCGTGGCCTGATCCAGAATCACCCTACGTCTCACACCACTTGGATCCACCTGATCGTCGCCCATGGCCGAGATACCAGGCCATCGGGTGCCGCGATCGCGCGCAAGACGCTTGGGCCCGACACCGCGGTGGCTACGTCGAGGGAGGTGGCCACCTATCTGATCACGGAGATCATCAGGCCCAATTAGGGTTTGATCGCTACCCAACAATCGCAACGCAACGGCACCGCCCAACGTGCTGGGACCCACCAGCGCCCTCGGGAGGAGGTAAGAGCGCGAGTCCAGCCCGCCTCCCACCAGCCCCGCTACTTCACCGAAAAGCCAACGCGGGACCTGTACAGTCAGCCCGCACGTGTGACCAGTCAAACTCCGGAGCAGCCACGCCTGCCGCTAATACGGGTCTCCCAGGCGGAGAAGTCAAAACGGTCCAGGTTAGGTCTCTACTGGCACTGTCCCGAGAAATGGGTGATGGGACATGTGTGTAAACAACGCATTCTCTGTTATGCGGATGATGGGGTGTAACACCCCGACTTTTTCTACCTTTTTACTTATTCTTGAAAGGACGTCGTTTGTACACCTGCAAAATTTTCACCTTTGTTTCCTTATTGAAAAAAAGGAATATACATGTTTGGACCTATTAAATTTATTATTTTACAAGTCCAAATGTCCTTGTTAATTTTTTTTGAGTGTTGGGCCATCTAAATTTTCTTATTCTTTAACAAAGTTGGGCCAAATTCTATAAATAACATATTGAGCCCAAAATTCTTCATAGAACTTCTTTGCAAGCCCAAGATCTTTCCTCTCCTTCCCAAACGCCAACTCTTTAGACTCCCAATCAGCCATGACCTTCCACCTTTCATCTTCCCTCTTCAATTCTACAATTAAAGGTCACACGAGTTAAATACATCAAGTTTCTTTACTTCTCCCATTCCCTAACACAATCTACAACCACTAGCAAAACAAATTGAGAGAGAAACTGATGAAGCCGCGAATTTCTGATGTTTGTAAATGTTGGTAGAGAATAAAGATCGCGACACAATGAATTTACGTGGTTCGATTTACTGAAGTAAATCTACGTCCACGGGAAGAAAAGAGGGCAGAGTTGTATTGCTTGATCTGGGATTACAGCTTACAATACACACTTGCTATATAATCTATTCTGTCTCTAGAGAACGAAAGAGTGAGAGTCCTCCTCTGTCAGATCTAAGTTCTATTTATATATTGAACTGAGATTGTGGCTTGCATCACCACCCTAAGTCGTGGAGGTCATGGAGGTCATGAGATCCTGCGTGGCCACTAACTAGGCAGTGGCTTACATCATCAGTAATTATGTCGTGGATGTCGTGGAGGTCATGAGATCCTGCGTGGCCACTAACTAGGCAGTGGCTTACATCATCAGTAATTATGTCGTGGATGTCGTGGAGGTCATGCATGAGTCCGCTATCTCCCAGTTCGGTCGAATACTGAGACCGAACTGCTGAATTATTGCCGAGCAGCTTTTGCCGATCTGAGAGTAGAGCTTGATGCCGACCTGAGAGCAGAGTTTGATTGGTTGGCTTTTACCGAGCTGTAGGCTGGGGCCGAACTCTTTGGTTGTGCCGAACTGAACTCTTTAGTCATGCCGGACTGATACTCTTTAGTCATGCCGAACTGATACTCTTTCTTGGGCTTTAGGCTGATGGGCTTGTTTAGTACGTACTCCATCACTACCCCCCCCGAAAAGCGAAGTGAACCACTTCGGCATTCTGGATAAAGGTACGGGGTAAGTTGATGTTTGTCCTCGGTCTGATGAAGTGAACTCTTCTTTGACCGGACTTGGTTTGCGTCCTAATTTGGCGAGTTTTATCGCTCGGATCGAACTTTCCGTTGTCCTAATTTGGGGATCGGACTTTCCCTTGTCCTAATTCGGCGAGTTTTATCGCGTGGATCGGACTTTCCCTTGTCCTAATTCAGGCAAGTTTTATCGCGTGAATCGGACTTTTGTTGCAGTTCGTTTCAGACGAAGTGCTTGATTTTTAAGCCGAATTGTGGTCTTGTATCCTCTTTAGAAGCTTGGACTTCACAATCGTTGGCTTGTTGCAGCTCGTTTCAGACGAACTGCTTGTTTAAGCTGAATTGTGGTCTTGTATCTTCTGTAGAAGCTTTGACTCACAATCGTTGGCTTGTTGCAGCTCGTTTCAGACGAACTGCTTGTTTAAGCTGAATTGTGGTCTTGTATCTTCTGTAAAAGCTTTGACTCACAATCGTTGGCTTGTATATGTTCTAAGAAGGGGATCAGCCTTCGAAGAACAAGATACTTCAGTAACATTTGTAAGAGACGACACGCACATAGACAGACACAACGCACATAGACAAAACGCACATAGACAAACAAAGACCAAGCAAACCAAAGAAAGCACATTGACCGAACAGGACTTAAGACTGACTGACCGGTCTGTCTCTTACAAATGGAACTTTTTGAGGTTGGAAATGTGCCATGTTCGGGGTACCTGTTCTCCTGACATGTGAGCCAATTTGTAAGACCCTTTGCCGAGGACTTCTGACACCCGATAAGGACCTTCCCATGTGGGTTCGAGCTTGCCCAGCTTTTCTGCTCGGCTTACTTCGTTGTTTCTCAAGACGAGATCTCCACTTGAAATTGCAGCTTCTTCACCCTTTGGTTGTAATACCGGGCTACTTGCTCCTTGTACTTGGCTGCTTTTATGCATGCCAATTCTCTTCTTTCTTCGGCAAGATCTAGCTCGGCTCTCAGTCCATCGTCGTTCATTTCTGCCGAGAAATTTAGAGTTCGGGGACTGGGTATGCCGATCTCCACCGGAATCACGGCTTCAGTGCCGTACACAAGACTGTACGGAGTTTCACCGTTGGAGGTTGTGGGTGTAGTTCGGTAGGACCATATGACTTGAGGGAGATTTTCTACCCATTGTCCTTTGGCTTGTTCTAACCGAGCTTTTAACCCTTTCACCAGGATACGATTTGTTACCTCCGTTTGTCCGTTTGCTTGTGGATGAGAGACCGAAGTGAACCGCTGTTGAATATTCAGCTCTTGGCACCAATTCTTGAACGTCTTGTCGGTGAACTGAGTCCCGTTATCCGAGATGAGGATGTGGGGTATGCCAAATCGGCACACTATGTTCTTCCAGACGAAATCCAATGCCTTCGAGCTCGTTATCGTAGCTAATGGTTCAGCTTCCACCCACTTCGTAAAGTAGTCCACGGCAACGATTAGGAATTTCATTTGCCGAAGAGCTTGAGGAAGTGGTCCCACTATGTCTATGCCCCATTGCATAAAAGGCCAAGGGCTCTGCATAGTGGATAGATCGGTCTGCGGCATCCTTGGGATATTTGCATGGATTTGGCACTTCGGGCAGGTCTTGACGAGCTGCACTGCTTCTTGTACCAAGGTTGGCCAATAATATCCCCATCTTAGAACTTTTTTAGCTAAAGCTCTAGCTCCGATGTGGCTACCGCACGATCCTTCATGAACTTCTCTGAGGATGTAGTCCGTCTCTTCTGGTCCTACGCACCGCAATAACGGCTGGAGGTAAGACTTTCTAAAGAGGACTCCTTCATGAAGTTCGTACCGAAGTGCTCGGCACGTGATCTTCCGAGCTTCTCTCTTATCCTCGGGCAATTGTCCTTGATCTAGATACTGTAAGATCGGCGTCATCCAGTTCGGCGAGCTGGTTACTGAATGCACCTCAGCTTCGTCAATGCTTCGATGCATCAATTCCTCCACCTTTGAGCTTGGACATGCGGCTAACTTACTTAAAGTATCTGCTCGGCTGTTTCCTGCTCTGGGAATGCGGACTATCCGAAAATAAGAGAAACTTCGGCTAATGCTTTGCGCTTTGTCTAAATATTTCCTCATCCTCTCATCACGGGCTTCACTTGTACCCAACATGTGATTCACTATGATTTGTGAATCACAATGGATTTTGAGAGACTTGATACATAGACTTTGCGCTAGCTGGAGTCCGGCAAGGAGGGCTTCGTATTCGGCTTCGTTATTAGTGGTTGGGAATGAGAACCGAAGTGAATAGGTTACCTCGTGTCCATCGGGAGCGATAAGCAGAATACCAGCTCCACTTCCCGTTTTATTCGAAGCTCCATCTACGAATCCGCTCCAGCAGTCCGGCGGCTCTTCTTCGGATTCCAAGGGCTGTGCTAGTTCGGCATTGGCAGAATTTTTCTGTTCGGCGATGACAGGGATTGCTTGATCGAACTTGGCCTCTGCAAGAAAATCTGCCAAGGCTTGTCCCTTGATGGCTTTCCGAGGTAGGTACTCGATTGAGTGTTCTCCCATCTCTATGGCCCATTTGGCGATTCTGCCTGATGCTTCTGGCTTGGTCAAAACTTGCCGAAGAGGCAGATCGGTTAAGACGCATACCTTGTGAGCATAGAAGTATGGCCGCAGTCTCCTTGCTGCATTCACTAATGCCAGAGCAATTTTTTCCAGAGGTTGATACCTTGTTTCTGGACCTCTTAATGCTCGGCTTGTAAAGTAGATGGGAAACTGCTTTAGGCCTTCTTCTCGTACAAGCACCGCACTAATGGTTTGATCGGATGCCGCTAAGTATAAGAAAATCACTTCGGCATCTGTTGGAGCAGAGAGAATTGGAAGCTCGGCTAAATAACTTTTGAGCTCGTCAAAAGCCTTTTTCTGCTCGGCTCCCCACTCAAACTTTGGTGCCTTTTTTAACACTTTGAAGAACGGCAGTTGCTTTTTCGGCTGCTTGGGAAAGGAATCTATTCAATGCGGCTAGACATCCAGTTAGTCTTTGCACATCGTGTATGGACTTCGGCATCGCCATGTTCTGAATAACTTGAACTTTTGAAGGGTTTGCCTTGAGTCCGTCCTTTGAAACCCAACAACCCAGAAATTTTCCCGAATCTACCAAAAAGGTACATTTTTGGGGGTTGAGTTTGAGGTTGGCTTTTCGGAGCACGTCGAGAGTGGATTTGAGGTTGTCTTCGTACTCCGAAGTGCTTTTGCTTTTGACAACTATGTCGTCGACATACACTTCAACCTGTTTTCCGATTAGGTGCCGAAAAAGCTTGTCTACCATCCTTTGATAAGTGGCTCCGGCATTCTTTAAACCGAATGGCATCTTTTTATAAGCGAAAATGCCGAAATCGGTAATGAAAGCTGTTTTCGGAGCGTCACTCTCATCCATCAACACTTGGTGATATCCTTTGTATAAATCAAGAAAACAGAAAATTTCGAAGCCGATCAAAGCTTCTACTTTTTTATCTATATTCGGAAGGGGATAGCAATCTTTAGGACAGTGCTTGTTTAGATCGGTAAAATCTATGCACATCCGCCATCCTCCTCCTTTTTTCTTGATCATCACAGGATTGGCCACCCAAGAAGGATATTTCACCTCGAATAGTACATCCGCTTTTAGTAATTGGCGGACTTCGTCATGAATGACTTGGCTTCTTTCTGCCGCAAAGAGTCTTTGCTTCTGTTTTACTGGCCGGATTGAAGGATCAATATTTAACCGATGAGTGATTACCTCGGGGGGCACTCCGGTCATGTCCAACAAAGACCATGCAAAGACATCTTTGTACTCCTTGAGGAGCTGAATGGTCTTTTCTCGGAGTAGAGGCGTTCCTGCGAAGCCGATCTTGACCGTTCTGGATGGATCGTCTTCGCATAACCGAACGGTCATTGAGTTCGGCTCTGAAGTGACTTCGGTCATCTCGCTTGCCTGTGACTCCGGTTGCTGTGATTGCTATGCTTGATGGTGCCGAACTGATTGCTCGGCACTTTTAAGCGCAATCTGCAGACATTCTTTTGCTTTCTTTTGATCACCTCGGATGACCGCTATCCCACCTTTAGTGGGGATCTTGATGGTGAGGTGATAAGTAGAGCAAACGGCCCGAACTGTGTTGAGCCAGTCTCTCCCCAGGATGATGTTGTACGGGGACCGAGCTCTTACCACAAAGAACTCGATCATCGTATTGGAGCTTGTAGGCGCTTTCCCCACCGTGATCGGAAGGCTGATAATACCTTCAGGGCGGGTGTCCTCCTGGGCGAAACTTTTCAGAGGAAGTGGAGCCGGACTGAGCCGAGCTGGATCCACTTCCATTTTATCAAAACATTCTTTAAAAAGAACGCTGACTGACGCTCCTGTATCCACAAATACTCTGTGGATCAGTTTGTTTGCCACTCCGGCTTGAATGACAATAGCGTCTTGGTGAGGAGAGATGGCTGGGACGGGATCGGCATCTGAAAATGTAATCACTTCGTCTTTCTTCAGCCTTTTATGTGTCGGCTCCTCTTGATTGGAACCTCTGCGTTCTGCTTTTAGGGACGACTTAGTCTTCCCGGCAGGGAGAGCATCAATAGTCTGGATTACTCCATCATATTGCGGCTCGTCGTCGTCTTCGGGATCTTCATGCCTTTTCGGATCCTGAGGATTGCAGTTCGCACCTCTCTGCTTTTTGTTCTTTTTCGGCTGCTTGCTTTGGTATTTTTTTAACGTTCCTGTTTTCACAAGAACATCAATACCTGCAGCCAAATTTCGGCACTCCTCGGTATCATGACCGTGGGCTTGATGGAAGGAGCAATATTGATCCTGAGGTCGCCGCGCGGCTGATTTCGTCATCCGCTTTGGTTTTTCGAACATATCGGAATGTAGTTCGAAAATTTCCGTCCTAGACTTGTTTAATGGTACGAACTGAGCGGGCGGCTTCTCAGGATTGAGCCGTGGCCCCAATCTGCCTTGTACCGGTGCCCTTTGAATTCTTTCAAAAGGAGTTCGGCGAGGAAGCACCTGGCCGCTTTGATCGGGCTTCTTTTTCTCTTCTTGGGATGAGCTGTCTAAAGACCGTTTTCGACGGTCTGCCTCATCCGCACGGGAAAACTGGTCCGCAATGTCCCACATTTCTTGAGCTGTTTGCGGGCCGCACTCCACGAGCTTTCTGTAGAGAGCTCCGGGCAGGATTCCATTTTGGAATGCCGAAATGACAAGTAGATCATTGAGATTATCTACTTGTAGGCATTCCTTATGGAATCTCGTCAGGAAGTCGCTGATCTTTTCGTCGCGACCTTGACGTATAGAAAGCAGCTGAGCCGAGGTAATTCGGGCTTCCGCTTTCTGAAAGAACCTCCTATGGAAAGCATCCATTAGATCTCGGTAGGATCGAATGCTGTCTTGAGGAAGGCTGTCGAACCACCTTCTGGCGTTCCCGATGAGCAGCTCGGGGAACAGCTTGCACATATGGACCTCATTGAGACCCTGGTTCGCCATATTATATTGATAGCATCCCAAGAAGTCATGAGGATCCACTAGCCCGTCATAAGTCATTGACGGTGTCCGGTAGTTCTGCGGCAAAGGAGTTCGGATGATATCGTCCGAGAACGGAGTCTTTAATGCTCCGTACATGGCGAACCCGACATCTCTTCGGTACGGAGGAGAAGGAGTTCTCCTGTGATTCCGGTGCCGAGGAGAAACAGGAACATGTCGGGGTTGAGGATTCTTCTTCCTGGAGGACACGGCACTACTGCGGTAGTGACTTTCATGTCTGGATGAGGAAGGAGAATCTACCGTTTTCGTCTTCGGCTGTTGGCTCTTTTGCAGGAAGGCTAAGAACTCCTCTTGCTTCTCAGCCAAGAACAGCTTGACAGCCTCATTCAAATCAGGCTGCTGGGAAGACTCGGTGTGTGGACCTTTT
This sequence comes from Salvia splendens, assembly GCF_004379255.2. Classification (NCBI taxonomy): domain Eukaryota; kingdom Viridiplantae; phylum Streptophyta; class Magnoliopsida; order Lamiales; family Lamiaceae; genus Salvia; species Salvia splendens. The sequence goes on from NC_056038.1 coordinate 13,025,020, forward strand.
GAGCGGCTTGTTCCTTCACCGTGAGAACTGGAGACAGACTTCTCACGAGGCTGCTTTCCAGGCCTATGGGCTGGATTAGCTTCCTCATGGTCATCACGGACGGAGGCACGGGAGTTATGTGATCTGGCATGCATTTTTTTTTTTGTGGTGGAAAAAGGGTCAAAAATTCGCTTTATCACAGATTTGGTTCTCTGTTTCCCACAGACGGCGCCAGTGATGAAGCCGCGAATTTCTGATGTTTGTAAATGTTGGTAGAGAATAAAGATCGCGACACAATGAATTTACGTGGTTCGATTTACTGAAGTAAATCTACGTCCACGGGAAGAAAAGAGGGCAGAGTTGTATTGCTTGATCTGGGATTACAGCTTACAATACACACTTGCTATATAATCTATTCTGTCTCTAGAGAACGAAAGAGTGAGAGTCCTCCTCTGTCAGATCTAAGTTCTATTTATATATTGAACTGAGATTGTGGCTTGCATCACCACCCTAAGTCGTGGAGGTCATGGAGGTCATGAGATCCTGCGTGGCCACTAACTAGGCAGTGGCTTACATCATCAGTAATTATGTCGTGGATGTCGTGGAGGTCATGAGATCCTGCGTGGCCACTAACTAGGCAGTGGCTTACATCATCAGTAATTATGTCGTGGATGTCGTGGAGGTCATGCATGAGTCCGCTATCTCCCAGTTCGGTCGAATACTGAGACCGAACTGCTGAATTATTGCCGAGCAGCTTTTGCCGATCTGAGAGTAGAGCTTGATGCCGACCTGAGAGCAGAGTTTGATTGGTTGGCTTTTACCGAGCTGTAGGCTGGGGCCGAACTCTTTGGTTGTGCCGAACTGAACTCTTTAGTCATGCCGGACTGATACTCTTTAGTCATGCCGAACTGATACTCTTTCTTGGGCTTTAGGCTGATGGGCTTGTTTAGTACGTACTCCATCAGAAACCGAGGGAGAAAGAGAATAGAGAAGCTCTTGGTTTTCAAGGTTCTACCACCACAAGTCACGGTAATACCCATTCTTTTCTCTTTTGATCGTTGTTATACATTGCATATCATCACCGTTAACTCGGAATTAAATCGACAAGTAACTCAATCAATAACGCAATCAATCGAACACACCCATCGGACATCAATAATGGAACTCTCACTGTGAGTGATCGAAATAACATAATTGTAAAAGAAACTTAGCTTTCGGGGCTGTTCCGGGGTTGTGCGGGGCTTTTCGGGTGAGTTTCGGGACGAATCGGGGGGCTGTGGTGACGTTTTGGTGCTGCACGACCACCAACGGAACAGCAGCGCTCAGCACCTGGCTCTGTGCAGTGGCAGCAGCAGCGGCTGACTAGTGGCTGGACGACGGCCACCAGCAGCGAGCAACGGCGACAGAAGCAGCGTCCTCCCGGCGACGGCTGGTGAACAGCAGCGGCTGCGTGGCAGCGTGGAGTGAATCGGAGAGAGGCGACGGAGATGGAGAATTGGGAAAAAAAAAATAAGATAGAGAGAGAGAGACGTGGGATGTGGCAGTAGAGATGGGTTTCTTTTAAAAAAAATTTGGGCAACTGTTTTCTAAATAGTTAATGGGCCTTGTGCTTGTTTTTCTTTTGTTTTAAAAGAAAAAAAGGAAGGGGGAGTACACAGTACCTGTATTTTGGAAAAGGGAGTATGTAACTTTAAAATTTTTATGTTCTTTTTTATGTTTGTTCTAAAATGGAGGGTGTGCTGTACGTGTAATTGGGGTTGAATATTTTGGGCCAGATTAATTAAATTCTTGGGTCGATAATTTAATCGTGGGGAATTGTTTATTTAATTCTCGGAATAAATTAAGGTACGATATAAATCTAATTTCGAAGAGAAATAGTTGCGAAAAATTAAATATTGCGCTTAAATAATTTTTTGAAATTTACTTCGACGTCGTGGAAAATACGAAGAGCCAACGGAGGAAAGAACGAGCGTAAGCGGCCGACCGGCGTTGCACGCGACGCCTTGGGCGGCCGCCGAATAATCGAAAATGCACAAAAAATCGAGGAAACGAATTAAAAGATTTTAATTAGAGTACATGCATTCTAAAATGTCTTCGTTACCGAGATTGATGTGTACTTTATTTATTATTTTGAAAAGGTGGTTCGCACGCCCGTTAAAGTCGGATCGAGAAGTTATAAAAGGAAATTTCTAAGCTATTGAGGTGTGCTTTATTCTTAATCTCTTTTATTTGCAATGATATATATGGTGAGATAAGGGTGGTTTAAATGTTATGTCATGCCGTATTTTATGTTTTGAATTGCCTATCTGATTGTCTACTAGGATAATGTCCTACTAGACTTTGATGGTTAACGAATTCGGGTCTAACTAGGGAGTGAATCCCTACTTAGGCTAGTGCACTGATGGGGATCGGGAGCCGTCCCTTAGGTCGGCCGGTCCAGTGATCGAGTTTGTGGCCACATTCTCGTTTCATGGTTCAGATATGGTACATGATGGGGGATGATGATGATGTTTGCATGCGCATGCACCTTTTGATGGAAATGATTTTAGTGGTTCTCGACATTTTAAAGTAAAACCCGAGTTTCACTTAACGATGGCTGACATAACTTATAAAATAAAATGTTTTGGGCATGAGTTCACTGAGTGCATCAAGTACTCAGCCCCTGCATGTGTTTTCCCTATGTGCAGGTTGAGCGAGGACGGGAGGTGGAGGATGTTGAGCAATGGGCCAAGATTTTTATTCAATAAATGTTCCGGTTACTACTGTGTCCTCATACATAGTAGTAGTCAAACTCTCAATTGCTTCCGCTACTCTAAGTCTTAAAAATTTGTACTTCTTTTTAAGTTGTTGAACTATGTCATTCACACTATGTTACTTCGTGACTGAAACTTGGATTTGATAATGGAACTTCGTCTTTTGATCTATATGTCGTACTTCCTTGATTGCTACCCCTTCTTCCCCGCTTCTTAATTCCCCCACTAGTCGCGATCCGCTGTGCTTTCTATCCTTAGGAAGTGCGGTCGTGACATGGGGAGGAGTTTGAGGAGAACATTCAAGATGAGAATTTAGCCGAAAAGAAAACTGATAATACTCCCACGATAGTATTCGGTGATGATGTTCCCAATGACATTACCGATGTTCACAATGATGGCGCTCCTCTTGATGTTCCAAACAACGAGTCCCCTGGAGAGTTCGTCAAGAACAAAGGGATTGTCATGAACGATAATAAGTCACCGCAAGTGCTCGTTGGGGTATATGGTGAGAAGATTGGTGAAAAGGAAGAGGCATTATTAGACGATGTAGAGGAGGTTGATTCCATTGAGGAAGTGAAGACGACTGTCGTTGCTCGAGTGACATCCCATGATGTTCAAAATTGTTGGGGTAAGGAAGGAGGTGGTGATTACACTGTTTTCCACGAAATTGCTTGCATCTATAAGGATTTGAATGTTGGTGATGTTACAAGTATGAACCAACGGTCAACATCGCTCGACACCGAGGCAAGGTTGATTCCTCCGCGAAATAACACTCGTGTTTAAGCATTCAGGAAGGTGTGGCCGAGCTTTCCATTTTAGCGTTGAATTTGGACGACCACATTAGTCTACCTTCGTTAATTTTTTATGGTTGTGATGAAGGGCGACGTTCAAATGTTCGGTGGGCGTTTGATCCAGGAGGAGATACCTCGTCAAAGCTTCTGCGTTCGACTCTCGTCCTTGGTTCGTAGTTTCCACCTTGAGGACAAGGTGGATTTTAACCGTGGGGGAGTTGATACGAGTCTTATCTATCTAGTTTAGCATATCTTCTATTATTATTTTGTTTAGATATTATTAGGGATTTAGCATATCTTTTGTATCCACACATATTATAAATATGTGTGGAGTCTTCCATAATAATCAGTCAATTATTCAATCAATATATGAAATTATCATTCTTTTGGCTCAATTGAGTAGCAAACAAGAAACATCTCCTAAGGTTGCCGACGAGGCTGATCTCGCGCTCAACCGCCCCTTTTTGCCGTCCAAGTCACGACCCAACGTTGGGCGCTCGACAACGACGACATCTCTGTTTCTTGATTTTGTGTGGAAATCGACGTTAAGGAGGACGGTCCTTAACACATCCCCATCCGTGCTCTTGCCAACGAGCACGAATATGGGTCAGGATTAACTTTTACTCCATGTTCTTAGGCAAGAGCACAACACTCACATCCGTACTCTTCCGCAAGGACAAGCTCAAGGGTCCCATCCTTCTATTATTCAATTTAAATAAAAACATTTCCACAATATTAAAATGCATTAAAATTACCCGAAATACTGTTACAAATTTAAAAAAATAAAAATTACATAATTAAAATCCTAAAAATTTAAAATTACATAATTAAAATCCTAAAAATTAAAAATTATATAATTAAACTCCTAAAAATAAAAATTACATAATTAAACTCCTAAAAAATAAAAACTACATAATTAAAGGCTAAAAATACCCCCGTGGAAGACTATTCATCCGGCTCTACCCCCAATGTTCTTTGGAGACCTCGTATCATTGCTACATGCGATCGAAGTTGCTCGGGGGTCATAGTTGACCTATCGGCCATATTGAGTTGGGCCAAAACTCCCCACAACGAGTTGGTGGGGGGTTGAGGTGGCACAAAGGGAGCGGGAGCGGGATCGGGGGCGGATGGAGTCGCGGCGCGATGACGGTTGGCCGTCGACTTCTTCCTTCCTTGCGGCCGGCGTTGGGAACTACTCGGGCCGGCGTCGGGGCTACCCAAGTTAGCTCTGGCGAGCTGGGTGGACGCCTCATCGGAGCCGGCGTCGGATAGGGATACCGACCTCGACTGTTTGATGGAGGGCTAGAGGAGGATGATACGCCTCCCCTATACCTCGGAAGCACACGCACCTCTTGCCAAACATTGAGGTACTTGAACGGTGTGTAGTGTTGGGATTGGTAGGTCGCCAACACGGCACTGATGATATCGACCTCGCTTCTGCCGCTCCCCGCCAACCACTCTTCCTGGAGGTAATACCCCTGGAACTTTTGGATTTCTTCGTTGGCTCTGTATATGGCATTGTGCACCATACTCTCGTCGCGCTCGATTGTTCATGACGGCCAGTTTTGATTGTACCGGCGACAGACGCGCCACCAAAAATGGTCTCCGGATTGGTTCGTGCCAATCTCCGGATCTTCGGAGATAGACAAAAACGCTATGAATAATTGATCCATCTCCCCTGGAGTGTCCGGGGTGCGGACACCACGGTAGGAAGATGAGGAGTTTGTTCGGGTGCCCGGCCGTATGCCCATCGGGGCAATCTTGTCGTCCACCGGGTAAGGCCGATAAGCCACCCGAGAGCTTTGCGGAACTTTGTGTTTGACGGAGGAGGCCGAAAAATTCTGTCTTGTATACCAGGGACTAGGAAATGATTTAGCGAGCCGAACCAATTACATCGTTCCAAAACCCGAGATCGATCAATGGCCCGGGTAGCGGATAGGGTGATTCGCCGGAGCCGGACATTTTTTTTTGTTGATAAGAGTGAAGAAATATTGAGAATTGTATGAATGGAAATGAGAGAATTTATATGAGAATTGTGTAGTGTGGTGTGAAATGTGAATTTTTGGGAAAAAAAACTGAACAAATAAATTAAAAGTGGGGGAGAAAACGGATATAATTTTGTGGGAAGTGGGAAAATATATATTTTTTATTTTTAATCGGATTTTTAATTAAAATCCGATTTTTTAATTAAAATCTGATTTTTTTAAAAAAAAAAGAAAATTCCAACGACATTGCCGTTGGCCAATCAAGCATTGACACGTGTGCTGCTCGCTAGCACGGACGGATGGACGGACGGACGCACCGCGTAGCGATGCTCTTAGGTGACAAAAGTAGTAGTACTACTATTTTTAATTCGATACAAAAAGATTACTATTAAAGACAACATCATTTTCTTCTTTAAAATAAAAAAAAACAAATTTAATATTATTTTTAACTCAATACAATATTATTATTAATGAAAATGATATCATTTTTTTGTCTTTCAGATCAAAATAAAATATGATATCATTTTTAATTTAACACTACAAAACTATTATCAATGAAAATTAATCTTATTTTTTCCTTTTCTTTTTCTTTAAAATCAAAATCAAATTCAAATTCAAATTCAGTTATCATTTTTAATTTAATAAAGAATTATTGTTAATGAAAATTAATCTTATTTTTTCCTCTTTCATAGTATCATTCCTATAGTCATTATGTTATCATAGTAAATAAGTTGGAGGCGGGTCGTTCCTGAATAAATTGATGTACTTAAAACTTCAATAATATATTCGATGCGATAAAACCGCACAAAGTTGAAAGTGTAATAAGCATATGCTTTTTCTATACATAGGAATTTTCAACATCGCCTGCCACGTGAATTTCATGCAAGTTGACTGTGGTCCATTTTCTCCTTTTTAAATGAATTTACATTCTATCCATTTATTAGTGAGATGGAAGAAAATTGATTTGGTAATTCAATATTGATCGTCCTCTTTTTATCTTCTAGTAATTAGTTATTTAGTATTATTGTAATGTGATTGGTATAAAGGAAAATCTAACTTTTTTATCCATTTATTTTTGGCCATTGTAGTGATGTTGCTTGGGTGGAGTATTCAATGTACTACCGTGTACATAGATACTTTAAATGTTGAAGAAAGCATCAACGATTGAAAATATTTGTAAGTTCTATTTTTCATGATAATTATGACACTAACAAATTGTAGTACCAAATTATTTTTGAATGAAGTAGGTGTCTAATTTTTTTGTTCAAGCATCTTTACGAATCGAATTCTACTGCAACTATACAGCTTACATTACAATATTAAATATTCCAAATTTGTGGGATGATTCTCTGTCCCATTAAAAAATTTGTGGGATAATACATCATTTGTTCCATTAAAAATAAAACGTTTTCCTTTTTGAGTTGTCCCATTAAAAATGAAATATTTCCTTAAATAGAAACATCATCATCTCTACTTTTTATTCTCTCTTATTTTATTTTTTTTCATTAAATCACAAAACAACATTAAATAAAATTTCGTGCCAAAAAGCAAATGTTTTATATTTATTAGGACGGAGGAAGTACTTTTTTTTATTTAAATTGCTTTGAGGGCTCAATATAAAATAGACAAATAGTTATAAATTTTCGTCCCATAATATACTACTACTACTACTTTCTCTAGGAGATGTTGTTTTATGTTGTAAGCAATCAGGATGGAAAAGTATCACTATTATATTAATGTGAAAAAGAATTATTAAAAAAAATATTACGAATTTTTGTGGAACAAACTAAAAAGGGAAAGTGTGACCTTAATTTTAGGACACAGAGAATAGATAAAAAAGAAAACTCATGTCCAAATATGAAATAATACCATCAACAATCATTGATCATTAAACCGTTCATTTCCTGTTGGGGTATTGGCGCTTAATATCACGAAACTTTTCAAAAGTTTATTTTTTTCTCTCACGAACTTTAAACTTGTCATATAATATCACGAACTTATATAATTGTCGTATTTTTATCACCGGTTACAACATCCGACTACATTTTACTTACCATCACAACACGTCGGATATGGTTGTTACTGAAAAATGATAGTTATGTAATTACAAAGTCCCTAAAATGCAGATATGATTATCTATCTCATTTTAATGTAGTCGGATTTTGTCGCCATTGATAAAAATGTAACAACTATATAAGTTTGTGATATTATATGTCAAATTTAAAGTTCGTGTAAAAAATAAACTTTTGAAAAGTTTCATAATATTAGGCGCTAATAAACTATATATGATCAAATAGTACCCATCCATCCCATATAGCTAACTCGTAGTGTACTATTTATTATTAATTATAATTGAATTATTTTAATTTTTTTAACAAAATACAATATGTTTATTCTTTCTCCACTTTATTCTACCGCTATTTCTTATTTTGTTTTAGTTAACTTATTTAACACGAGGCATAATTTGTTAGAAACTTATGATGGAATGCGTGTTAATATTGTGGAAATTGGTTGCATTGTATGAAGAAAAGAGTGGAGAAATAGAAGCATTCATAATAAATGTAGCTCTTGTTCCCTGATAGCTGATACAGAGCAATATCGACAAGGGAGAGCGATAGCCGATAAAATAGAGAGAAGATGTGAGATCACGTTAAAATTAGCAGCCCACTCCACTCTTTTTCTCTTCTCTTTCCTCCCATATTCACCTTCTCTACACTCATCACTCACCTCAATTCTTCCGCCGCCATGTTTTCCTTGAATGGGAGCACTTTTCTGGTAATTCTCCACCAAATTCATCTCCTTCGGTTCCTTTTTTTTTATAGCTATTTCATTTTTTGGTTTGATACTAATTTGAAATGGAAATTGTTTTGACATTCTTCCAATTATGCGCAAAAGACTCCATTTTTTATCTTCTACTACTTCATTTCTTGATCCTTGAATCTGGAGCTGGAAAATTTTGATTATGTTGCAGAGCAATACTCTGTGGGGCGTGTCGAAGCAATCTTCACAGAGGAAGATATCAGCTCCAAGCGTGGTGGTAGCTTCTGTGAGCTCAAATGGCATGCCTGCAGACCGAAACGTCAGCGTTTTGATGAGAGATAATGCTCCCTCCTCATCACCTTCGCAGTCTCGGGTGACGGAGATTGAACAACCATCTACCGTCGGCGGCGGCGTGGAAGATGTTTACGGCGAGGATACCGCCACCGAGGATCAGTACATCACCCCATGGACTCTCACTGTAGCTAGGTGATCCATCATTATATACTAACCATTTTGAACAATGTATTCATTGATAATATGAGCATATGTGTTTGTAAATTATGTTGATCCTAGTCATGTGCATAAATTGAGAATTGATAATGTGTCTTGAGATTGCAGTTGTCTTCATTGGCTAGTTAATCGTTAGTGTTTTCGATGAATATGATGAGTGTGGGACTATCGCATTGCTCTGAGTTTTCTCTATATGTATGTTGTCTCCATGATCTCGCTTCTTTGCTCTCCAGTGGATATCCGTTGTTGCGCGACCCACACTACAACAAAGGCCTCGCCTTTACAGTGAAAGAAAGGGATGCCCACTTTTTACGTGGCCTTCTCCCGCCAGTGGTTGTTAGCCAAGAGCTCCAGGTTAGTATACTAGACTTCTCTGAGTTCTTTTGTAAAGATCGCCATGAGTTTTGGTCATCTATCTCTCTTCATTTGAGTAGGTTAAGAAAATGATGGCCAACATGCGACAGTATCAAGTGCCGTTGCAGAGGTACATGGCTATGATGGATCTTCAGGTAGTTTTGTAATTACGAGATACTACAAATCAACTGTGGTGATTCGAATGGCATAGATTTTATAATTTTCGAACAGCTTTTGTTTGTGCAATGAGACAATCATCCTTGCATAGGTGTGCTCATGTTTAATCTCTTTCGTGCTATTCAGGAGAGAAATGAAAGACTGTTTTACAAACTTCTCATTGAAAACGTCGAGGAGCTGCTTCCCGTAGTCTACACCCCAACTGTTGGTGAAGCATGCCAAAAGTACGGGAGTATTTTCAGGCAGCCCCAGGGTCTCTTCATCAGTTTGAAAGAAAAGTACGTTTCGTCTGACTAATAGCATACAAGGTTGCTGTTCGGAGGTTCTGTTGTGAGCTTTTTCACTGGTGACTGGTTGCAACTTTACAGGGGAAGGATTCTTGAGGTATTGAGAAATTGGCCTGAGAAGAAGATTCAAGTTATTGTGGTGACGGATGGTGAGCGGATTTTGGGTCTTGGAGATCTTGGCTGCCAGGTAACTCAATCATTTATTCTGTTCTGAAATTCCGTTGTGATTGTATGCTACTGGCTTTCTTGTGACTGTGTTTCTTGCCCGTGCTATATATATTACTACAAATATTTGGGTACAATTTGTTTCGAATCTTGATATTGTTTAATTTTACCAGGGTATGGGGATACCCGTTGGGAAGCTCTCATTGTATTCAGCTCTTGGTGGCATTCGTCCGTCTGCTGTAAGTATCTGGCTATTCTATATTTCGGCGGTCATATCCAAGATTCCAAGCAAAAAAACTCAAACTATTGCTTCGATAGAGTAACATGCACCTGAAATTTGAAATGATGACTGATAATTTAGTCTCAAGTAATGACTCAGGGTCTCTTTATGCGACTTGTGATTAATGAATGTGTCGTTATTGGGGGTCTGCTCTTATCCTTTCAGTGCTTGCCTGTAACCATTGATGTGGGGACGAACAATGAGCAGTTGTTGAATGATGAATTTTATATCGGACTGAGGAGGAGGCGTGCAACTGGAAAGGTTAACATTCCTAAATGATTATGCCACCTTGTTGGAATAAAATTTTGAAGCAACGGTACCTTTTCCATTAACTTGATGTTATTTGTCTTCACAAGCAGGAGTATGCTGAGCTTCTAGACGAGTTTATGAATGCAGTGAAGCAGAACTATGGAGAAAAAGTCCTAATCCAGGTTTGGTCCCACTTTTTATATGTGAAGCCGTGTTAACCAATTTGTTCAATAGTTCTGATTCTTAACGATATATTTCCTTATGAGGAATGCACAGTTTGAAGATTTTGCAAACCACAATGCTTTTGATCTTCTTGCTAAATATGGAACTACCCATCTCGTTTTTAATGACGATATTCAGGTAACTGCATAGTCATTTCTTGCCTTTCTGTTGTCTTTATATTCCTCTTTTGTCATCCATCAATCACTGTTCGTTTTTCACATATTCCGTTTTCTTTTCCTTTTTCTATCTTTTTTTGTATCAGGGCACGGCATCTGTGGTCCTTTCCGGGCTCATAACAGCGCTGAATTTAGTCAGCGGCACCTTGTCTGATCATAGATTCCTATTCCTAGGAGCTGGAGAGGTGTGTTTTCATTATAATCTCAGTATCATTTCCTATGATTGACCAAAGTTATGTTAGTATAAGCAGATTCGTTAGCGCTATTAAGCTTTGATTATGATATTAGCAAAATTCATATATGCAAACTGCATATTTTTGTTAAACGCGTCCTAGATTTTATACCACGTGACAACCACAAGCCGTTTTTCCTCCTTGATTGTTAATTCTTTGACTTTGTTTGACATAATTTGGTTTTTTGCCAACAATTATTGCAGGCTGGCACTGGTATTGCAGAGCTCATAGCTCTTGAAATATCAAAACAGGTAAAATAATTGACGAGCATTTGTACATTAGAATAATTTGTCATACGGTATTTTTTTTAGCTGATCTCAAATCCAGAATGATTGTTGTTGGAATTTATGCATACACGTCCCCTTTTCACACGCAGACAAATGTTCCTGTGGAAAACGCTCGCAAGAAGATCTTTCTCGTCGACTCAAAGGTATTGTAGTTCTCAATAGTTCCCTTTGGCACCACCGTTTCCCTTTCTTTTTATCCATTTATAGAACCCAAATTCTTTTTCAGGGTTTGATTGTTAAATCTCGTGTTGAGACGCTTCAACATTTTAAGAGGCCGTGGGCACATGAACACGAACCTGTCAGAACTTTGTTAGATGCTGTGAAGGTGCAATGCAATCTCTCTCTCGCTCTCTATTTATCTGCATTTGTATCTACGTAACCATATGTGCATCCTCGACTGTGGAATCATCTTATATGTCACGTTTTGATAGGTCATCAAGCCGACAATATTGATAGGATCGTCCGGAGCAGGAAGAACCTTCACAAAAGAAGTGGTCGAAACAATGTCTGCCTTGAATGAGGTACGTAATCTGATCTTGATCCCGACTTCATAGAGTCAATAATAAACAACGCGCACTCACATTACAAAATTTCTCTTCTATCCATTTCCAGAAACCTGTCATTCTCTCTTTGTCAAACCCAACCTCACAGTCCGAGTGTACGGCTGAGGAAGCTTATACATGGAGCGAGGTGACGAGTCACCTCTCGCCTTTGATATAAATTCTTTCGTCTCGTGCGATCAATTCTACTTATTCCTCCTCGTTCATTTCTCATCCAGGGCCGAGCCATTTTCGCAAGTGGGAGCCCTTTTAGCCCGGTTGAATATAATGGCAAATTTTATGCATCCGGCCAGGTTCAGTCTAAATATCCATCAACCAAATGTTATGCTTTAATTTCACATAATCTTAGCTTTAATATCTCCAAGCAGGCAAATAATGCATACATCTTTCCCGGACTCGGTCTCGGTTTGATAATCTCTGGTGCCATCCATGTTCACGATGATATGCTTCTCGCAGCTTGTAAGTTCCTATGAATTATACGTACTAATTTAGACATATTAGGGTGGAACATTTGAGGTTCTAATCATACTCTAATTCGTTCGTGTTTTCTGCAAACAGCGGAAGCATTAGCCGAACAGGTTAGCCAAGAGAACTTAGACAAAGGGCTCATATATCCGCCATTTTCGAACATCAGGAAGATTTCAGCCCAGATCGCGGCCAGAGTAGCAGCGAAAGCCTATGAACTCGGTAAATATATTTATTCTGCAAACACGTTCTAAATCATACTACTCGGAGCTGAGAAAAAAGTAAGACGGCCTTTTTCTTTACGCGCACAGGTTTGGCGACTCGTCTGCCTCAGCCAGAGAACCTCGAAAAATATGCAGAGAGCTGTATGTACAGCCCCAACTACCGCAACTACCGTTAAGCCGGCCTGCTATTTTATCTTTTTGTATCGCATTTTCGCCTTCGTTTTCGTTTTTTTTCTTCATCACGAACGATGAATTCGGTGAGTTTCATGCATAAGTTGGGATTTTAGTATAAGGTGAAATTGTTGTGTTACTCAATATGAAATTGAGCTTTCATTTACTTTTTAAGGTTAATGAATAATACTAGTATATTTTGTTTTTGTTTTGAAATTACTAGTATAAGGTTAATGAATAATACTAGTGAAATTACTAGTATTTTTGTTTTGAAACCGATGTAACACCTAAAAAGTCTCATATCAGATCGAATTTTGAGTAATGTATTGTATATATTGGAAGTAATTGTTAGACCAATTCCAATTTTTATCAAATTTTTCATCTAATTTTGTAATTTGATTTGTATGAACAATATTGAAAATGATGTTTTGCATCTAAGGAGCAAAAACTAGGTTGCCTCAGTTATTACCTAATTAAAGAATGTAACCCATACTACACAAATATCTAAATTCCTAGTTTATTTGGAAGTAGTCAAATGTTTTCTTCAAAAAATCGTCTTGCTTTCTTTTTTTCCAAAAATAATACTCCACACAAATATTCAAATCTGAGCACCTATTGTATCTTGTTCAGTGATGCATGGTTTTTCGCAAAAGATCGTTAATATACTTGATTTAGAAGCTAGGGTTCTTGAATTTCAATTGGGGTTTTGGATTTTAGCTTAATCCCCCTTTCCAGAGGCTGTATCTTTTTCCCATATCTCCGAAATCGATCCCTTTTCTCAGCTGCCACATCTCGATTACTCAACTCTTAATTCCGAGTTCGTTGCTCGGGCTTTTCCTCTACTTCTTCTTCGAGCCCAGATTGAGGAGTTCAATAATCGTTTCGGGGAATGAAAATTAAGAAAAGTTTTTAAAGATGCTATTTTCTACTTTCCCCTTTTAGAGATTTAGGGTTTTGTTTCTTTGCAGCGTAGAATTTGATAGGCGTAATTTGAATTCGTCGGATCTCGCCCTATTGCGTTTCGGAATCTATCCATGGCGTCGTACCGGCCATTCCATCCGCCGCCGCAGTCAACGTTTGCTCCGCCACCGCCTCCTCCACCGTCGTCGAATCAGAACCCGCCGCCGCCTCCACCACCAGCAGCTGCGCCGCGTGGCGGAAGTCAGTATTCTCAGAATTGGGGTCCATACAACGGCGGCAATGAGTCGAATTACAATTACCAGCATCCAGGCTATGGATCGTCTTCATCGCAGCAGCATTTTAACCCTCAACAGCAGCCGTATCAATTTCCGCCTCCGCCCCCTCCACCGGAATCATCTTCTTATCCTCCCCCGCCGCCACCGCCTCAGTCTGCCCCAGCAGCCGCAATGTACTACCCATCATCTCAGTATTCACAGTTTAATCAGCCACCACCTCCACCGCCTCCTCCTTCGTCTCCTCCTCCTCCACCGCCTCCGTTGCAGCCCTCATCACCTCCACCATTGCCTCCTTCCACGGGTGCGAGCAGGGAGCGTATGCAACCCAATCCTGCAGCGTCATCGAGGAAGGAACAGAAGCCTCCATTGAGTAATAAAAGACCAGGTGGGCGGGTCGAGACAGAGGAGGAAAGAAGGGTGAGGAAGAAGAGGGAATTTGAGAAGCAGAAGCAAGAGGAAAAACTCAAGCAGCATCTTCGAGAGTCACAGAATAAAGTTCTGCTGAAAACCCAAATGTTGGCCTCTGGAGCTAAGGGCCACGGCTCCATTACTGGATCACATATGGGTGACAGAAAGAGCACTCCATTGTTAGGCGGTGATAGAATCGAAAACCGGCTGAAGAAGCCAACCACCTTCCTCTGCAAGTTGAAGTGAGTATACCTGAGCTCCTCATTCGAGTTTGTTGGCCTTCTATGGTATTTTAACCTATTGTGGTAATTGTTATTGCTGTGAAGTTTACCACGACATCAGAACTCGACAAGAACGATGCAGCATTGCTACCTTTACTTTTAGTAACGATGTGGCAGCGTTGTGTATTATTTGGCTCGAATTGATTGTAATTACCAAGGAATCATTTATATCTTGATCGGGGGATTGTCACAATTTTCTTATTTTGCTTTGTTGCTTGAATTATGACATTGATTTTAAAAGATTCTTCTTTGAGTGCATAAGATTTTCCACTTTTCTCTTAGACATCGTTATTTAGATAATATATTCGCTAACAATTTTGTGCCTTTTTAGGTTTCGGAACGAACTGCCTGATCCATCTGCAAAGATGAAGCTTTTGTCATTAAAAAGGGACCCTGATAGGTATGGAACTCTGTATCGTATTTATAATTCAACTGCCACAACGTGAGTACTTGGCTGAAATTCACCTTTCAGTCATGGCTAGCGCCCGTGTCACTGGTCACAAAATGGTCACAGAATTGTAAATTGGTTCAACCGGTGCATTTCTGACACTGGTCTAATTCCAGTCTGATACATATGGCCTTTGCAGATACTGTAAATATCAAATCACATCATTGGAGAAGAACTGGAAGCCTCAGCTACATGTTGAACCTGATCTCGGGATACCGCTGGACCTTCTTGACCTGAGTGTATACAAGTAAAACCTTCTCAAGCCCTTCTTTCTTTCATGCACCTTAGGCTGAGTTGCTCGTCTGATTTGTTCCATCACTCTCTGTTGATCAGTCCTCCAAAAGGTGAAAGGATACCCCTCGATCCTGAAGATGAGGAGTTATTGCGTGATGATGATCCTATAACCCCAATTAAGACTGATGGTATTAAAACGAAAGAAAGGCCTACAGATAAAGGTGTCTCTTGGCTTGTCAAAACACAATACATATCGCCCCTCAGTATTGAGTCCAGTAAGCAGGTATCAGTGAGTTATTTTCTCACTACGAATTACGCAGACTCTACTGGAAAAGTAACCTGGAAATATGTGATATTACTTGCAGTCTTTGACTGAGAAACAAGCAAAAGAATTGCGAGAATCTCGAGGTCGGGGCCTCTTGGAGAACCTCAATAGTAGGTTAGTTGACTTGTTTTCTACTCTGCAAGAAGAATTACGATTGAGCCATTTACAATAACTTGTTGATTCCCTTTACTTTGTTTCAGGGATAGAAAAATTCAGGATATTGTGGCGTCTTTTGAGGAATGCAAGACCAAGCCTGTCCACGCAGTTAATCGCCATCTACAACCGAGAAGGGTCCTACCACTTTTGCCTGATTTTGACAGGTACATTGTATCTTCGTATAATTCACAACTTTAGCTATTTCTAGTTGTGTGTATCAAGTGGAATAGTCTGGTATAAATATTAGTATTATTGTTCCTCTTATGTAAATTGGCATTGATTGGCATGTGTTGTTTTACAATCCTACCACCTGCATTTGTTTTGCTACACCAGAAGATACTATTTTTAAATGTCCTTAATTTCCTTTTCAGGTACGAGGACCACTTCGTGGTTGCAACTTTTGATAGTGCTCCAACTGTGGATTCAGAAATCTACAGAAAATTGACTGCTCCTGATCGTGATGAGTACGAACAGAAAGTATGTATACATTGATTAACTGCCAATGGAATTCTGTGATCAATATTTTAGATAGTGTTGGAGTATGTAAGACACATACCTTCACGGTGTGACGAGTCATATGGCTTTGCAGGCAATCATGAAAAGTTATGCATCGACAAGCACGGATCCTGAAAGGCAAGATAGATTCTTAGCGTACATGGTGCCATCAGTAGACGAGGTATTATTTTCACAGAATTGAGGCTTGAGTTTATTCATATCCAATAATGTTCATCCAAATTGATAATCATTTCTTGGTTATGGTGACAGATTGAGAAGGATATATATGATGACACTGAAGATGTCTCATACTCGTGGGTCCGCGAGTATCACTATGATGTACGGTTCCATTATGTCTTTTTCTTCTGTAACTACTACTGTTTCTCTTATTATTTCCTTTGTCCTTTAACCACTTGACAGGTTCGAGGTGATGATGTGGATGATCCCACAACGTATCTTGTGTCCTTTGGCAATACAGAAGCCAGATACTTGGTCTGTCCTTTCTCTTGATTTATTCCTTTTTAACTTTCTCATACAATCAGCATACTTGACTGATTCTTGTTCGTGTAGCCCCTTCCAAAGAAGCTAATTCTAAGGAAAAAGCGTGCGAGAGAGGGAAAATCCACCGAGGAGGTGGAACAATTTCCGGTGCCAAGATCAATAACTGTAAGGAAGCGAACCAAAGTTGATATTAAAGAATTGATAGAAGAGGTATGTAAAAAGAACTCGTTACTCTTTCGTTCATCTATACAGCGCCTGTTCTCACTCCTCCACTCTCATCAGGATTATGTACCATTGAAGGGTAATCTAAACTCGAGAAGTGGAAGGGACGGCAGCATGGATAGAGGACTCAGTCGACTGCGTAGGATGAGTAGTCAGGACATGGAACCTGATAATTACAGCGGTGCCGAGGATGACTTGTCCGAATAGTTGCTCTTGACCATAATATTGTTGATTGCAGGGAAGGAAGAAATAACATGCTTACCCAGTTTGGGCTCTTCCCTTATGGGAATCACATTTATATTCTCCTTTTTTCCCTATTTACTGGTAAATTAAACTACAGTTCCCTTTAAAAATAGATGAAAGGAAAACTACATTTCTTGTATTGTGTTTGTTGCCCTTTAGTCAAGCTTAGTATACGATTAAATCAAGAGTGGTTCATATGATTTCTTACAAAATGAGGAAGCACCAGAATCCAAACCATTATATGCAAGTTTGTTTGTTTTTTCAAGTACAAATATTCTCCTATGCTTCAGATATATTTACTTCCTCATTGCCAGAAGATCCAACTTGAGGGAAATCTTGTGTATCCACAGTGCCAGGGGGTTGAGATTCTAGCTTTGCTGCAGCTTGCAGCACCCGGCTTTGGACGTCTGATGAGGAGGGTGATGTTGGGAGTCCGTTCCGGTTTGTCTCCAGCTTCCCGGCAGCCCATGAAACTGCCTGATTCCCAAGTGTGACTGGAGCTAGCAGAGACCTAAAGTAGTAGTGGTAGTTTATTTTTACAGTATATAAACCAAAAATTGTGTCTGAATGTATGTTTGTTAAAATGGGAAACCTTAAATCTTGCTGAAAGTCTTCTGCGCCTTGATATGAAGTGATTCGTCGGAGTATAGTCTGTTCCATCGTCGAATGCAGTTACAATGTTAGATTCAGAGGCGAACAAAAAATGGATGATGTTGTAGTACCTGACCAAGGCCGATAACACCGATAAACTGGAGTGTCGTTTCCCACTCTGCAAAAAGAGGTTACAAGTGTAGAGAAACAAATGATGATTCTAATTTATAGATACTGAGAAACAGTGCAAGAACTTACCTAATAACGAATAAACTGCTGCAGCAACGCCCTATATATGGGGAATTCCGTGTTAGTAAGTCGTTCGAGCAAGAAATAAGCTTATACCTATACACAACTGTTTGAAAGAACATCACACTAAAGTAGAAGAGAAACATCCTTACCACTCCAAAACCAACAATTTTCAGTGGGGTTGGTTTGATTTCCTCCAAGATAGCTTCAGCTTCCTGTAAAACGATTATGTCGATTAAATTACAACACTTTTATATCATCTCCACTTGAACAGCATGTAAGCTTCTCTGTGAGTTTTTGGAAATATAGAACAGACAAGTGTGCTCAAGCCTCAATGTAGATCACCAGGCATTTAAATGAAGTTTGTTACCTCATTGAGTATTGTAAGCGTTGTCTCGGGTTTCAGCTCTTTAATGCGACACCCTTCTTTCACCCAGGATTCAAACCCACCTAGTACTTGATATGGTCTCTATTCTTGCAGAAAGTTTTACCAAGAAGCAAAGTAGAAAATCAATGTAATAGATCAATCAACAAGTTTGTTTTATTTTTCGCTTGTGTAATGAATGCTATTGGCATAAATATAGAAGAAAGGTCCTTTGCTGCAGTTATACTTGCCTTGGTTCCAAGCTTCCTCAATGATCTTGCAACACTCTTCGAACGAGATCCGTCAGCATCCATAACCAAAACCTTGGAACTGTCCTATATATATGAAATCGATTCAGGCATCACTTCTTTTCGTTAGTAACATCATAAAATATATGCCAGTTTTGTCCAAATATCTCTTTCTCCAAAGCTTGGCCAATGGCCTTTGCAACATTGTACTATTCGATAATCTAGTCAACTATTAGGGGTAAAAATAATGTTCTTCGTTAAGAACACAGGATCAAGACTTGATTTAAGGATATGGGTAAATGCATCATACTTGAACAATTTTGAGGTCACGAATAATGACAGCATGCAATGAGTCCTCCAAATCTCTTCCCCCCTTCAGCAGCTTTTTGATGGAGCTGTCAACCTGAAATATTCATATGCCATAAAGAAATTGAGATCATCGAAACATTTGTTTTGTTGCTATGCTTTTCTGTTTTTCATAAATCTTGAAATTCAAGTTTTACACTGCGGACCTTGGGTGGCCCTACGTACGCATATCGGAACCGAGCACTCCTCCGAAGATCAGGAATTCCATCTCTGTCCCTGAGGTTCTTCATATCCAGAAACGATGCAGCCAGAAATGGACCGAGTAAATCATGTCATCAACAAGTATACAAATCAAACTGAATTGACCAGATTATTTTTCTTTTCCCGGACCAGTAATCATTAGCTATACATGTATGCAAGAATAAGCAACTTTCAACCAAATAAAATGCAATTATAATAACAGCATCTTGCCTCGGGCCGAATATCAATAAGCACAGCGTTGTTATTCCCTCGTAACAGCTCCATAGCTAATTCGGGAGATAAATCACCAGCATATCCGCTATACTTCAACACTCTATACGAACCCCTGCAAAAATCTGATGAAAAATGTAATTTACATTTTAAAGAGAGGACTAACTTGAGCCAAAGAGAAAACAAGAAATTTATACCACAAAATGGCTGAAGCCCCAAATACAAGAACAACCGGGATAAGTGGGTCATTTGGGTCCAAGCCTACTCTTTCTTCAAATCCCTCCAACGCGATGTAAACCTTTACATAGCAACTTTTTAATAAGATAAAAGGAAAAATCTCCGGGTTTATAAAAGCCTCTGAATTTTCTGAAAGTTTTCGAATTCATTCACCTGCTGTAGTGCAGCACCAATAGGGCCCAATACATCTGCAACGCGTCCTTCAACTGATCTAACCACATCTTGATAATCCTGAGGAAGAAATCCCTTTGCAGAATCATAAGCATATCCAACATTCTTCGTTAGCAAATCCTCCACCGCAACTACTATTCGCCTCAACACATCAAGTGCAACAGAGGCTGCTGCACCCGATCCTTCCTTCAATCCACTAGACACACCACTCAGCCTGTTACCAGCTGATTCTCCAGTTTGATCAAGGAACGTGTTGATGTCCTTGATGACACTATCAGCCGCCTCACTAGCACTCGTTAGGGCAGCATTGAACGAAGAGGTGACGGTTTCAATTGAATTATTTATAAAATCCTCTCCTCCCTCGACAATATCCGCGAGCTGTGTGTTTTGGACAGACAAGGGGTTCACATCAATGAGCAATGAATCAGACACCACAGCAGGATCAACTGTCACACCACTAACGGACATAGGAAGGTCCGGATCGACATAGCTTGGTTGGAGAAAAGTGCTATCAACAGCCTTTCTGAGAAACTCTGTTAGCTGAGACTCACCCGAGCTATCGACAAACACCAAATTAGGCCCTAAACCATGCATTTCATCACCGACCCCTGATCGAGTACTCTGATACAATGACTGATTAATGGTGTCAATGGAGCCACATTGATCATCTTTCACAACATAATCCGAGTATAAACACGTAGTGACTCTTTGCCTAGAGAAATTCGAGATTTTCTTGACTGATTTATTCACACTGCTGATATCAAATGCCCTAGCGTATGAGGATAAAGATTTCAAACCTCCATAGATTGAACTCTGCAGAGTTAAGTGCAACAATTCATTAATTTCACACTAAACCTATATTCATGAAATTCAGTAACAATCATAAAATTTCATAATCATTCAATTTCACATCCCATCATTTAATACCAAATTAGGTAGTGCAAATGAAGAAATTAGCAACAAAATCAATAAAATTAAATTTGTTACCTGTCCATGGCAAGAGCAGCTGGTGGTAGCGGAAGAAACAGGCAACATTGTCAATTAAAACACCTCAATCAGATAAAAAAATATTGCTAAACCATCATTTTTAGCTCAAGAATCCCCAACAAACGCATAAAGATGTAAACTTTGATTCAGACTAAGCTATAGTGGAACAACCCATCAACAGTGTACGGCCCCAAAATCAAGATTCTTGAAATGGGCTCTGCTGTTTATGGAGCGGAATTCAACTATTTTTTGAAATGGGATTTTATTTTTGTCTCTAAATATATGTTTGATTTTAAATTTGAAGGAATTATCCATTGAAGTGAGATGTAATCAAACATGAGAGGTGGGGAAAATGTTTGGATTTTCTCAAGGTGTTTGCTTCATCTGCATGGCCACTCGTTTCTTTCTTGTGGGGACAGTGATTGGATTCACTCTTCTCGGTTGGTGTTTCAATAATTATTTTAAACAGAAAATAAAAATCAATTAGGATTTTACAATATCTAAAACTAAAAAAATTTATATTCCGTTTATTCGACACGACTTTTTATCAATAAAAAGAAACTGACAAACCTAGTTAAACTATATGTTGTTCTATTATTCTTAGGAGCGCACGTATTATAAGAGCATTCACTACGCGTCGCGCCGGCGTCCCGTGATCCGTCCCTCCATATTATAAGAGCATTCACTACACGTCGAGCCGGCGTCCCGCGACCCATCCCGGAGAGACGAGTCAGACGCGCGACGCGTTGCAGCTCGCCGTCCTGTCCCGTCCCGCGCCCCGTCCCGCGTCCCGTGTCGCCAAGACAAGCGACGGGCCGTCTCGCCACGCGCCTAGGCGACGTGGCGCGACCCGGACGTCGTGCGTGACGCCCACTCGCCGGCCCGCGAGTGGGCGTCGTCACGTGCTGACGCAATAAATATTTTTTTTTACAAAATTCGAATTTAAAAAAAAATTAAATGGGAAAAAAATTCTAACTGTAATAATACCGTTTTTTTGTTTTTTTTTTAATTTTTTTTATTTTTTAATTAATTTTTTACTCTATAAATACTCATAAACTCATCCTCATTTCACACACAACTACACATCTATTCTTCATATCATCTCAATTTCCTCTCAAATTTTCATATAACAACTCAAGATGTCCGGCGACGGCAACTATGGCGGTGTACATGACTGCCACAATGACCGCCACAATGGCGGACGTTTCCCGCTACTCGCCCTCCCAATACGCGGCCTGGTGGAACGGAGTTGTGCATATGGTAGCACGACTTGGCCTTCCGACTCCCCCTCCACCTCGACCGCCTCCGGAGGATGATTCGCCTGCGGAGTAGTTTTTTTTCTCCAGATTTGTATTTTAAATTATGTTGTGTGTTTTTTTAATAAAGTGTGTTTTTTAATAAAGTGTGTTTGTTTTAATTGAATTGGGTTGGAAAAAAAATAAAAAATAAAATTGAATGAATAGTAATTTAAGGGACTGCTAAGGAACGGAGCGTTGCAGGTTCCATCCCCTAGTTAAGGGATGGAGGAATAAAGTACAGCGGGGCCCTCAAATAGTAGTTTAAGGGATGGTGGGGGGACAGTGTAGTGGATGCTCTAAATCACTGCATTCTTTTACTCAAAGCTAAGGGCATCCACACTGCGGGCTTGGGGGAGCTCGCCACACCCCCAAAGGTGTCCGGCACGATGCGCCTCACTCCGTTGCAAGGGTGGATAATTAAGAGAAGAAACGTCATCGCATGTTCCAATTCAGGCACCTTCCAAATTCACCATTGACATATGGTCAGACATCGATTTTGTAAATTGGATGATGGACTTTAAAACTCCTAATGTTTTGCAACATTTCATTGTCGATATCGGCCAAAATCTGGATTGATTACATCGTGATACAAATCGTGAGTGAAACTCTAAAATCGTAAAATTTTAACTTCTCCATCAGTTTTTTATAATAACATGAACAAATTCATTTAGGACCCGAATCTAACATACATAATATTATAGACTAAAATTATAAAATATTCATATATTTAGGACAAACAGAAACGTTTGAATCGGCATGAGTTTTAATGCACAATTTGATAAAGTAAGAGAGAGAAAGAAAAATTGGTAAAGTAAGAGCATCTACAATAGCGGCGAGCGAACCGGCTACGCGCTGGCCAGTCCGCTCGCCGAACCATTGCAGTAGGCGGGCGCCAAATCGGCGAGCGCACGCCGATTCCCGGGCGATGGCCGATGCGCTCGTCGATCGGCTGGCCGCCATTGCAGGCTCCCGATCGGCGAGCGTTTGGCCAACCATAGGCTAGCCACGAACTCCTCCTACCACATCATCAGGACTAAAACTCCTCCTGCCACAACATCAGGACAAGCAGCTGGACAAGCAATAGGCTAGTCACAATAAACAAAATTATAAAAAACAAATAATTAACATTCGCACAAAATACGGAATTAAATTTACGACACAGATACGGGAAAATTCAATAATAATATTTAAATTAAAAAGTACATTAATTAAAAAAATTACATTAATAAAAAAATCTAACGACGTGCAGTCCTCCGCGCCCACAACTCTTCAATTAAATCCTTTTGGAGTCGAATATGAGCATCCACTTGGCGCATGTCGGCATGTGCATTGAGGCGGCCGACTTCATCGTGAGGTACCCCCTTCGTACGTTGGGGGCGGCCACGCCGTGGCTTGGGCCGGCTTCATTAGCATCGTCATTGGCCCAACTAGTCAGTTGTACACCTTCATCTTCGACAATCATGTTGTGCAGGATAATACAGACGTACATTATATCAGCAATGAAGTCGACATGCCACAAACGCGCTGGACCTCTAATTGCCGCCCATCGAGACTAGAGCACATCAAATGCGCGCTCCACGTCCTTGCGCGCCGACTCCTGCCATTCCGCAAAGTAGGATTTCCTCTCATCTGATGCGCATCTGATCGTCTTCACAAAGACGGGCCACCTAGGGTATATCTCATCCGCCAAGTAGTAGCCCATATCATGCTAGTTCACGTTGGCGATAAAACTGATGGCCGGACCGACGCCCTGGCACTGCTCGTTGAAAAGGGGAGACGAGTTGAGGACGTTGAGGTCGTTGTTCGACCCGGCTACCCCAAAATATGCATGCCAAATCCACAGCCGGTAATCAGCTACGGCCTCGAGGATCATCGTGGGATTCTTTCCCTTGTAGCCGATCGTGTAGAACCCTTTCTAGGCAGCGGGGCAGTTCTTCCACTCCCAATGCATACAATCTATGCTGCCCAACATTCCGGGGAACCCATGTTTTTCCCCGTGCATCTGCATCACATCCTGGCACTCTTCAGGGGTAGGGCTTCGAAGATACTGATCATGGAATATTTCAATGACGCCCTGACAGAAATACTTCAAACAATCCAGGGCAGTCGTCTCACCGATGTGGAGGTACTCGTCCCACATGTCTGCCGCGCCTCCGTAGGCCAACTGCCTGATTGCCGCAGTGCACTTTTGTATAGGTGTGTGACCGGGTCTGCCAGCCGCATCGTACCTGAACCGGAAATACAAATATCGACGCTCCAAAGCATCAACGATACGCATAAACACTGCCCTACGCATCCTAAAACGCCGCCTGAAAAGAGGCGACCCAAACCGCGGCTCCTCCGCAAAGTAGTCTTCATATAGCCGCTGATGTGCAGCTACGTGATCCCGATCAATCACTGCTCGTCGGTGGACAACGGGTGGAGGTCGAGGTACCGCCGGCTGCAAGGCCCTTTGTATCAACCGGTTTATCTCGCGGGACGTATAGGCCTCAAACTCTTCGTTCATTTGCCGTTCGTACTCCTCAGCATCCCCACCACTACTACTACCCACGTTACTCATTTCACGTTGTTGCTCTTGTACAGAAATTAAGATGGAGAGAAAACTCGTTAAAGAAGTGGAGCGAATGAAAATGACGTGCAAATCGCGTATATATAGTGTTTCGAAAAAAAAAATCGACCTGGCCGATCGAGAGCCTGCAATGGCGGCCAGCCGACCGGCGAGCGGATCGGCCAGCGCCCGAGAATCGGCGTCTGCTCGCTGATTTGTTCGCCGATTTGGCGCTAGCCGACTCCAATGGTTCGGCTAGCCGGTCCGCTAGCCGCCATTGGAGATGCTCTAAGAGTGAGGGAGAGAAAAAAAGTAATGGAATTAATGTTAGTGGATTACGAGGTCCACTTTATTAGTGGTATAAGTGGTAAATAAATTGATGTATAGAGGTGTAAAGATTTCTTAGAATAGAAACTTTGAAAGTTGCTATTTTTAAGGAACGGATTAAAATGGAAAGAGTTACTATTTTTAAAATACGGAGAGAGTATATTGTCTAATTACTAATAAATTCTAAATTGCTTTCATTGTCAAATCTTACACCAATAGCACTTTTAGGACAAAAAATTGACAAATTCATAATATCAATGATCTGAATCTGTCAAATACATATAATGTTATGGTCTAAAATCATAAAATAAGAATATATTTAGAAAAAAAGGAATTTTAGTCATTAGCAAATTGTCCAAAACAACGGTGAGGGTCATTTTGGTTCGAAAAGGTAAAAAGAAAATAGAAAATTAATTCAATTGATATTTAGTCTTTGGTTTAGATACTCCCTCTGTTCCCTTATAGTTGAGGTGAAATTTTTCGGCACGGAGTTTATAAAAAGGATGTTGAGTGTATTAAATAAATAGATAGAAAAGTAAGAGAGAGAAAAAAATATAGAGAATAAACTAGAAAGTGAATAAAGTAGAGAGAATAAAGTAAGAGAAAGTAAAGTAAGAAAGGAAAAAAAAGTTACTACTCCCTCCGTTTCTTCATAGTTTAGTCATTTTTCCATTTCGGGAAGTTTCTTCATAGTTGAGTCATTTCTATATAAGGTAACTTTTTTCTCTCTCTTACTTTACTCTCTCTAGTTTATTCTCTCTACTTTATTCACTTTATACTTTATTCTCTCTACCTTTTCATCTGTCTTACTTTTTTTATCTATTTATTTAACACACCTAACATTCATTTCTAAAACTTCGTGCCGAAAAGTTTCGCCTCAACTATGAAGAAACGGAGGGAGTACTATTTATGGAAATGACTCAACTATGAGGGAGCTTTTCAAAATGAAAAAATGACTAAACTATGAGGGAACGGATGAGTATAACATTATTATAACGCAGACGTGAGACCCTCGACGTTTAGATATCCAATGCACCATAGTAGCTCTGAGATGCCTATACGTATAAGTAACTAAATTTAATTTAATTTAATTTTTATTTTTATTTTGTTGGGTGTGAGTTGGTAAACTAGTACTTCTTCCGTCCCATAATAGATGTCATATTTTCCTTTTTAGTTTGTCCCACAAAAGATGTAACATTTCCATTTTTGAAAAAAGTTCCCTCTCACATTAATATAAAAATTATATTTTCTCTCTTCATTTAACACATAAAACAAAACCTCCTAAAATCTCGTGCCGTTCCACAAGTGTGACATCTTTTATGGGATGGAGGAAGTAAAAAAGTTAATGTCTGAGGCCAAATGTTTTAGGTTTGAGTCCTCTTTGTCGTGATCCTTATATTTAAATTCATTTACTCATCCAAAAATTTTATAATTTTTTTATTTATAGAAACTACTATGAAATGCCATTAGTTTTATGAATATAGTACTTTATTTTTGTGTATATATGTGCATAATAGTCCGCCGTCATCATAGATACCGTAATTATATTAGTAGTAACATTTCTTAGGACCATAATTTTTCAAAAATGATGTCACTATTGATATATTCTATTTCAGTAGAAGTTAAATAAATCTGCACAACCTTACAGTAAAATTTCTGTACCATAAACTTTGTTTCAAAATCCTCAATTTCTGTAGAATCATATGTAACTGCAATCTTTTATTCTCCAGATTTTAATTGCATTTCTGCCTGTTTCTGTTTTCTTCAATCTTTACCTAATACTACTACTATACATTCTACAACCACTGGATTTGTACTACTCTACATTCTACAACAACTGGATTTGTCCTTGTGAATCCAAAATAATTAAAAAACAAAATTCTTGTATTGGCAAATATCTCCACAATGACTTGTATACTTGACCTATTAAAATTTTAACTTCTCCATCAGTTTTGATAATAATATGAACAATTTCATTAGGACCCGAATCTAACATACATAATATTATAGACTAAAATTATAAAATATTCATATATTTAGGACAAATAGAAACATATGTGCAATCCCAGATGCACTCATGGCTGATATCAATGATGCTATTTGCTGTTCCTACCTTCTTACACTCCTCCTACCATTTAGGGAAGGTGTTGAATTACAAAAACACAGGCGGTTTTTGGACAGTTGCACCAGTCCGGAGTCACAGGTCTTTCTCCCAACGTCGAGACACCGAGGAAGTCACCACCTTGCTTGGACACCGCATGGCCTGTGGTTGCTGGTCCGAACACACTACTGTCATCGGTCAGCTAAGTTCCGATTCCTTTGTACTTGCTATTTTCTTTAGGCTCAAGTTGAGTAGGAGCACAGGAGTTATGCTTATGTAGTTTTTGTATAGCTTAGTCTTGATTCACTGAGGTTTGATTTGGGGCTGTTATTGCCAACTGTGTGTGTGTAAGGCATCGGCCAACGTAATTTTGGTGAAGAAACAGAAAACAGAGTAGATTAACATTTGTGAGAAGCACGTTCCCTTCAAAAGATGATTGTCTTAAATTCAGTGCCAATTTTGGAAACAGCACTCATCATTTTCAGACTTGTATGGATTCAACCAAACAACTGACTTCATTTTCTACTGCCAAACACTCACATTCTCTTCATTATATAAACACAAAAATCATGAAACACTCACTATCTCAATAATCATGCTAATGCCTAACAAGGTTACCAATCGTACCCTAACATGCAATTATTGGACATAACGAATCAGCATATAACAATGGGTTGTAACACTGGCAACTTGTTTTGCTCATTGATAGATCGAAAACCCATACATTTAGATTCGTTCCAGCCCCGTATATTGGCTACAACATTCGGAGCTTGTATCCAAACTTCAAATTAAGCACAATGAGAAATTCAGTACACTGCCAGTATGAACCCGACAAGACAAAATACGAAAAAACACCTCACCGATACTTCAGGATTTTCATCCCATGGCATATTTCTGGGTCCAGCTACGAGCAGCCGACTCGTATTTTGCCCGGTCTGTCTTGTACATGTGAGCAATTTCCGGAACAAGAGGATCATCAGGGTTTGGATCCGTCAACAACGAGCAAATAGACAGCAGGACCTGCCATCAGTTTCACCATCAAAACCTTATAAGACTAGATAATACTTTCTACCAAAGTTCCAAGTCTAGTTACCCACATAAAGCCGAACGTGAAAAAACTTAAGCAGTGTTAATCGAAAAGAAAGAAACTCGCATTCTATGAAACAGTTCACCAAATGCCCATGAAAAGCTAAAACTGTGCAATCTTTAGATGATAAATAACAAAAGAAAACCTACAGTTCATTTATAACAAAATAGATGGCCAAGCAAATAATGTTCAATTCCTATATGGCAAGAGATGAACTCAGCATAAGCTATGTCAGACTTAATCAGCTGAAAGACATCAGGACATAAAAAAACAAAGTTGGATATATGCATATTTGCCGTCGGATATCAGCATTTTGATATAAATACATTCACAACTTCAACCACATAGTTACAATTGGCAGAGATCTATGGGCCTTTTCTCATAAAGGGTTTCTTCCCTCTAAAATGTGTATTAACTGGCTAAAACGTTAATATACTGTGATAGTTGCTACTTATTCTTACTAATTTCTTAATTACACAATTAACTTCATAGATTCAGGTTCCAAAAAATAGGATGATTGTGATTTGTGATGCACTAGATACCTTAGAAATAGTCAATGCTGGACTCCACTGCTCTTTCAAAATATCAAGGCAAATGCTTCCATTGCTATTGATGTTAGGGTGGAATACTTTTGTCCTAAATGCAACCTGCAACAATGAAATCACCTTCTGAGATTACTAAGTGACGTGAAAAATTTATATCACCACTCAATACTTGACGATGCAAAAGTGCAATTAAAGGGTTTTAAAGCAAATGAACCTTGCTAGTATACAGAAGAAAAAAAGACAGCTAACATAATTACCACTCCAAACAAGTAATTAAGATCTCACAAGTAAAAGAAAGATCGAAATTTTCCAAGCAGAAACCATCCAAAGAATATACACGAGTATGTACCGGAAAATTGAAACTGTTCTCAGAGGCAACTCTAAGCAAGAAGGTGAACTTCTGAGGCTATGCCCAAAAATAAAAAAACATTATAAATTAAAATCTTTGTTGCATTCCGGTTTAATTTGTTTATCAGAAACCTCTGGTGCATAATTTCTTGTCCACAGACCAAACTTATCAACTGGTACCACCTAGCATTTCGAAACTACACTAACAACATAGTGCAGGGAAACAGAACTCCAGAAAATAACTAAGGCATGCAGAAAAGTATTATTCACAATAATTACCAGAGAACAAATTAAGAGCTACCCCAAACACAACTCAGGTATGATGAGTGTTTATCCTTTGAACCACTTTCATGTAGTAAATAAAGATTCAAGAGACCAAGTTGCAAAAAGAAAAGTACAAACAGAAGTAGCAAACATACCTTCGGAGGTTTAAAGGGATAATCGGGTGGGAAATGAATTGAAACTAAAAATACACCTCCAGCATATGGACTCTCAGAAGGGCCCATGATTGTTGCTTGCCAATGGAACATGTCTTCTGCTACAGGACCTATAACACATCATGCAAATGAGAGTTAGGTCGCATATCAATTCAAATGTTAATCAAGGTGATAAGGGCAGAAACTCAGCTCACAAGATAAGAATATTGCTTGTGGATGTGTAATAACTCAACACATCGCAGCAAGGAATTCATCTAAGTCATACATCCAAGAGAAGAAATAGCAAACTATCAGGATATCTTAGAGATCAAGGAACAAAACAACAATATGCTGCTTGTACATATAATATCACCAGCACATACGGATGAAGGGCAAATAATTGACAATAAATGCATCAGACTGAAAAATCATTAAATTAAACTATATAACACCGAAGCTCATAGTTAAACTAAAAACTAAATTCGGTAAAAGGAATAATTAACTATACTTGTCACATATGCGTAGATTAGATGAAGATTAAAATACTAAAATTAAACATGCAGCAGATAATGAAGCAGCTTACCAGCGCTGCACGACGTCGGAGGATCTCTCTGCAAATCCTTGAGCTCCTTCAGAATCCTTTTCGACGCCATCAGAATCTCCTCTCAGCCGTGAGAAAAAAACCTAATCGAAACCAATTGAGCAATCTGATTCGCTAAAACTACAACCTAGCAAGCTCATCTTCTCCAAAAACAGGTAGAGACGCAAAACAAGGAGAATCAACCGGATCTACGAATGAAGATAAGCGAACAGCAAAGAACTACCTGCGCTGATCGAAACTAGCTACTAGATGGATAAAAATAGTAGAATAAATATCTGGATAGCAGAAGTTGTTACCTGTAGTGATGGTGGAGATAGAAGAAATGTTGTTAAGGCTATCCACAACGCTGTCTCTATACCGTCTCTTAACTACTATTTGAGCACTATTTGAGGGCCCCACTGTCATTTTTTCCTCCATCTCTTAACTAAGAGACGGAACCTGCAACGCTCCGTCTTTTAACCGTCTCTATACCGTCTCTTAATTACTATTCATTCAATTTAATTTATAATTTTTTTTAAAACCCAATTCAATTTAAACAAACACACTTTATTAAAATTAAAACAATATTACAACTTAACATTAAAAAAACGAAGACATAATTAAAATTCTAAAAAAATAAAAATGACATAATTTAATCTTCTCCGCCAAAGTTTTCCCAAATGTGCTCAATTAGATCCTCTTGGAGTTGGGTGTGGGCGCTAGAGTCGCGTGTCCTTGCCCGAATAGCCAACCGTTCTTGTATAGATGGATGCGCTCCACTTCGCGGCGGACTACTTGCGGTTGAGCTTCCGGGGGATTCGGGGTCGAACCAATTTCCGGCATCGGGTCCTTCGTCTCGGACAATCATGTTGTGCAAGATTATGCACGTATACATGATATCGACCATGCTCTCCATGAACCACGAA
The DNA here is from genome assembly GCF_004379255.2 of Salvia splendens. Lineage (NCBI taxonomy): Eukaryota > Viridiplantae > Streptophyta > Magnoliopsida > Lamiales > Lamiaceae > Salvia > Salvia splendens. The sequence goes on from NC_056038.1 coordinate 13,055,957, forward strand.
CGAGCCGGGGCTTTGATGATGTTGAGCGCGCTTGGAGAACCCCGAACGCCCTCTCCACATCCTTGCGCGCAGCCTCCTGCTTCTGCGCAAAAGAGCCTGCTTTGGGTTCGCTGGCCTGCCGCACGTCTTCACGAAGGTCGGCCACTTCGGGTAGATGCCGTCGGCGAGATAGTACCCCATTTTATACCGCCGGTTGTTGGCGACGAAGTTGATGGCCGGCGCTTTACCATCCAAAACTTCGGTAAAGAGGTCGGACTGTTGGAGCACGTTTACGTCGTTGTTCGAGCCAGGGACCCCGAAGTACGCGTGCCAGATCCAAAGTCGGTAGTCGGCAACGGCCTCGAGTACAACGGTTGGGTAGGTGCCTTTGTGGCCGCTCGTGTAGGAACCCCTCCAAGCCACCGGGCAATTCTTCCATTGCCAGTGCATGCAATCGACACTGCCAAGCATCCCGGGGAATCCGTGCACTTGTTCGTGCAGGTTGAGGAGGAAACTGACAATCCTCCGTGGTTGGCCTCCGGAGAAATTCGTCACTGAAGGCTGCCCGGACGCCTCTGCAGAAGTTGAGCAAGCACAAGCGCCCAGTGCTGTCTCCGATGTGCAGGTATTCGTCGAATATGTCGGCCGTTTGTCCAGTCGCAAGCTGCCGGATGGCTGCAGTACATTTCTGCAGCGTCGTGTGGCTGGGACGACCCGACCGCGTCGAACCCTTCTCGGAAGAACTCCTCCCTGGCCGCCAAAGTATTCGCTATGTGGAGAAATAGCGGTTTCCGCATGCGGAAACGGCGACGGAAATAGGTATCTCCCCAAATCGGGTTATCGCAGAAGTAGTCGCGTACTAACCGTGCGGCGGCTTCCTCCCGGTTCCGATTGATGTACTTCCGGGAGCGTCGTGGGGGTGGTGCGGCTTCCTCCGCCTCTCGTCGTCGATCTTCTTCGAGTGATTGTTCCATTAATTGGCGCATTTGCTCAAAAGGATCCATTTGTTTGAGTTGATTGAAGATGGAAATTGGAGTGATAGAGAGGATTTGAGAGGAATAGATGTGTGTTTGTGTTTGAAATGAGTATGGAATAGAATTATTTATAGAGTAAAAAAATTAAAAATTTAAAAAATGAAAATAAATATTTAACGGTAATATTACCGTTTGAAAAAAAAAATTTTTTTATTAAAATCGATTTTTTTTTTAAAAAAATGAATTATTGCGTCATCAGTGACGACGCCCACTCGTCTCGTGGCGAGACATCTCGTCTCGTGTCTCGCCGAGACGAGCTACGCGACGAGACGGTCGCGAGTTGGAGACGAGATGGGCGCTGCAATGCGTCTCGCGGGGGTCTCGTCTCTCCGAGACGAGACGCGAGCCCGGCGCGAGACGCGTTGTGGATGGTCTAAGTATCTGGCCGAGAAGAGAGAGAGAAAGATGAAAGGGGAGAATTATTAGAGAGGAATATAAGGGGAGGGCCCACAGATAATATTCTGGAAAATTACGAGGCTCTGATTGGTACACGGAATTGGAATTGGAATTGGAATTGGAATTGAAATTGAAATTGGAATTCTATGGAATTGGATTGGAAATAATTCTATGGAATTGAATTAGAATTCAATTCTAAATCTTATGTTTGGTAAAATGAAGTAATTGATATAAAATTAAATTTGAATAATTTGTGCACACACTGTACACAAAATACATACTCACACACACTTCACACAAATTACACATACTATACACAGTTCACACACACTGCACACACCTTCACACACTACACATATTTCACACTTTCACACACTTCATACACTACACAAATTTCACACACTTCACACACTACACACATTTCACACACTACACAAACTACACACATTTCACACACTACATAAATTTCACACACTACACAAATTTCACATATTTCACACACTACACACATTTCACACACTTCGTAAACTACACACATTACGTAAATTTCACACACTACACACACTGCACAAATTTTCACACACTACACACATTTCACACACTGCACACACTACACATATTTCACACACTTCACACTTTACACACATTTTACACATTTCAAGCATCCGGTTTTTGGATATTTTTTTCAGTTTTAGATTTTTTTTCCGGTCTTAATAAAAAAACTGAAATTTTCCAAGAGTTTAAACTGAACCAAATTTTAAATTTTAGTTTGTGAATAGTGAGTGTATTTTAGGTATAGTGTATGTAGCATGTGTATTTTGTGTAAAATTTGTGTCGAGTGTGTATTTTGTGTGTAATGTGTGTAGTTTGTGTATGGTGTATGTAGCGTGTGTATTTTGTGTAGTGTGTGTATAGTGTGAAATGTATGAAATTTGTGTAGTGTGTGAAATGTGTGTAACGTGTGTAGTGTGTGAAACATGTGTGAAATGTGTGTAGTGCGGGAAATGTGTGAAATTTGTGTAGTGTGTGTAGTGTGTGAAATTTGTGTAGTGTGTGAAATGTGTGTAGTGCGTGTAGTATGTGAAATGTGTGTAGTGCGTGTAGTATGTGTGTAGTGTGTGTGAAATGTGTGTAGTGGGTATATAGTGAAGCTATCTAATTTTATGACTATTTGGAATTCCAATTTTCTACTTTTGATATGAAATTCAAATCATGAAATTGAAAATTTTGGAATTATAATTCAATTCCAATTCTATACATTTTTGTGATACCAAACAATGGAATTGGAATTGGAGCCTCCAATTCCAATTCCAATTTCATAGCTCCAATTCCATGTTCTCAAACACATTGAAATTAAGCAAAAGTAGGTAATACAACGTATTATGAACGCCACCATTATACATTGTTGTGGCGAGGTAAATTGCATATGATACACCACATTAAATAATGAATATAATACTAATAAATTTATACTTTATCTGTTTCAATGAAGATGACTTACTTTTTTTTCGTCTATCTCAACCAAGATAACTCATTACTAAAAATAGAAACACATTTATTTCTATTTTATTATCTCTCTTAGTTTACACTTCCTACTTAACACACACAATAAAGATACATAAAATCTCGTGTCGCTCAAAGAAGGGGTCTTCTTCCTTGGTACGGAAGGAGTAGCAGTTTCCACAACAGTGTTTATAGAACTTGACCCTTAGCTATTCATTGGGCTCAACTCATATCAATTTTAATCATTTTTTTATTTAATCATTTTAATCATTTCTTAACTATTCTTGGTCTCTTTATTAGTTCTTCAATTTAAAAATATAATGAATAAAACTATTTCATGAATAATACAATTTCTTTAAAAAACTCAACAAAACAACTTTACAAATTCTTAAAATTTAAAACTTATAGTACTCCCTTCGTCCCATAAAAATATGTGCACTTTCCATTTTCATCCGTTTCACAAAAATATATGCATTCCATTTTTGGAAAGTTATCCCAATTTATTATCATTATATATCAACTTATTTACAACTTATACCATCATTAAACACATTAATAATGTGGGTCTCACTATTCACTAACACTACTTTAACTACCATTCTCTTCCTCTTACTTACTTTACCAATTTTGTCTTAATTCTCATGTCATATCATATGCCCATTTGTTATGAGCCGAATGGAGTATAATTTAAATCCTAAAATTTAAAATTGCATAATTTAAATCCTACTCCCTCCATCCCAAGATAAGCGAACTTCTTTTTAGACGCGGGATTTAAGAAATTGATATTTAAATAAGTTAAAGTTGGAGAGAGTAAAGTATAAGAGAGAGAAAAGTAGAGGAGTGAAGAGAGAATAAAGTAGGTGGAGAATAAAGTAGGAAAAATGATTTTTGCTAAAAATGGAAATGACTCACTTATAATGGGACATCCCGAAATAGAATACGACTCGTTTATCTTGAGACGGAGGGAGTATAAATTAAAAAGTACATAATTTAAATCCTAAAAATTGAAAACTACTGCGGTGGTTGCGGCGGTAAGACCGATATACCCAATTGACGTTGGAGTGCTTCAATCATCTGGCAATGCACAAACTTGTTGTTGCGGATTCATTCGACTAGTATCGGTGTTAAGTGTCTATGACAAATATCCAAATAAAATACTCGAATTAGGAGGTATGGGATGGGGGAGTTGTGGGGCCGCTTGGGCTTGGGTTACGGCTAGCTTTCGCTGCCTTCATCCCAATTGGACGATGTCGCGAATCAGTTCTAGACCTACTGTAGAGACGTCGGAACCATCCAAATGAGCTTCAGCGAGCTAGCTTGCGGCCTCGTCCTTGTGGGGGTCGACGTACGACCTCGATCGTATGTGAAGCCCTGGGAGGATTTAGTTCCACCCGCACACTTGTTCATATGTCGAACTTTCTTTCAAATACTGACATGCTTGAAGGCTTTATGGGTTTCATTTTGGAAGAGAAGCATGGCCACCGTCAAAATGTTGGCTTAGCTCGACCCCGCTGTCAGTATGCCTCATTTCATTGTTGAAGAGGCTACTGAACTTTTAGATATCTTCGCTTGCTCGCCCGAAATGCAAGCAAAGCATCTTCATATTGCGTTGAATAGCTCCATCCGCTAGCTTAGCGTTGTAGAGGTTGATGACCTGTTCCCCAAATTCTTTTTGATTTAGTTGGTTCCCACGATCGAATCTTTTGAAACGGTAACCCACACCTCGAATAATTTAGCCATCTCAATCGTGGAGTAAAGAGCGGAAATTGAACTCCGAAACATTGTCCAATTGAGTGTTGCCCTCTGGAAGTTAGGACAACGATTGAGTCCGGTCGTAGTTGGGTGTCAGGTCGATCTTCCACCCGAATGGTGTGTCGGTGTGCTACATGTCTACCAGATAAGGTCGGTAGAAAAACTCAGTTGGTTGTCGTGGATCCTTGGGTACCCGGTGTCGGGTAATCCTGTGCCAGGTAATCCGGCAGCGGCGTTGATGTGAATCAATGTATATTTTTATTCTCATAGTTTTATATGGTTTGATGCTTGTAAAAGTATGTTTTATGGTGTAGAAAGGGGAATAGATGGTGAAAACGGGACATGGAATGAAGCTCGGATTGAAAACAAGGTCATTGAAAAAAGTCGTGCAAAATAACTGAAGTGGGATAAAAGAATGTGTTGTGCGCTATTGATATATATCAAACCCCTAGGTCCAGAGGATTCGCTAGATCACAGGGTCTAGGAGATCGTGGAACCTTCAGAATTCGGCCGTTGGACACACACTTTTCCGCTTCAAAAACCTCAACTCACTACACTATTGGCTAGTATAGGGAAGTAAAGGATCGATCCCACGAGGACGGATGAGTTAGCATGCATTTGGAGGGTTTTGGGAGGGTTTGACTGCTGCCACGCAACAAGTGGGTCGAGAATTTTAAACTACTAGACCTAAGAACAGAGAAACATAAACACATTCATAATTCAAAACTTGAAATTAACTGCAGAGGGTTTATCAAACTACTGGGTCAAGTAAAAAGTTTCCCAAAACGGTGAGACAAAAAGCAGAAAGAAAAGCAACAAAACAGGTTTCCCGAATTAGCTAGCGACAGAAAAAGCTTCAAAAAGCAAACAAACAACGGATCAGGGTCTAACTACCAATGATCTTCATCTTCTTCAGCAAATAAACAGGAATATGAACGAAATAGAGCATCAGAAACAGAGTAAACATAGATCGAATTTCAGACATTACGATTAAACATAAAACTATCAGATCTACGCTACTGGACCTAGCAGATGTGAGAACAAACAGTAAACAACCATAATCATGTAGAATGTAAACAGCAACTCCAGATCCACTACGATTCACAAAATCCCAACGTCTCCACAATCAGATCCAACAATTCCAACAACAAACCAACAGATCCCAACTCCAAACATTCAACAAACCACCTTAGATTCAACCAACCTCAACTCCGATTCAACAATCAAATGCGAAAAACATCCAAAATCAGTAAAACAACTTCAAACATCAGAAACCATAATAAAAACAGAAAGTAGAAACTGCCATAGCAATAAGAATAATATCCAAAACACAAGTAGTCCCCGAGCTTCAGGCAAGGAAGTTCTTGGCGAGAATAAACAACGGAAATTAAAAGCAAATTGTATCTTCGCCTTCGTAAGGACGGTGTTACACCACAGAAACTAGCTAAGAACCACCACAGTAGCCAGAAGTCACCCCATAAGTGCCAAGTGCGTGAGAAGTGAAGTGAACTATGATTGGAGAGTGAAGCTAAGGAGACTAAGTGTAAAAGATCGAGAAATGCTAAAAAAGGAAAAAGAGGGCTCTCTTTCTAAAAGGGGTCGTCCCTTTATATAGGCAGAAATCCCTAGGGCACTCTCTTTTCATAATTTGTCGTTTTTGCCCTTCATCTTTATATTTGCTCCTTACTCCATTTTTGTATTTTGCTAGAATTCCTTTTCATCTCCTCGGTCTGGTAAATTGCTGGCATTTTCACTTCATTTCCCTCCTTTTCCTCCGCCCATGGTAAATTATATGCGCTTCCTAGGTCCGACAGATTTTACACGCACCTGAACTTATAAACATACATTAGTGCACCGAAAACCCAGAATTTTGATCTAAAACCAATGCATGAAACGAGCCTTATCAATAACCAATTTGACAGACTGCCCAATCTTCATCGTGAGTCCAGAAAGTGCTCAAAATAAGGCACCCGGCCGGGTGACATGTCCAAAGGGCGGAAATTCCAGCAAGCCCTCAAAATTAGCCACCCGGCCGGGTGATTTTCATACCCAATAATTCACCCGGCCGAGAACGAAGGCGCAGTGACCACCAAATTCAGTTTTCAAATAGTTGGGAGACAGTTTTGGGAGCAAGATTGAGACATTCCAAAGTAAAAAAGAGAGAAAGATAGGAGGAAGAAGAGAATGAAGAAATTCCGGTCAACATTCTGACAATCCGTCCCCAAATCCACTCAACGAGAACATGTTTCCTATGGTTTTTATTGCAAAATCGGCTAAACTCTCTATGTTGCTCCAAGTTGTAATCTAGGCTTTGTATGAATGTATTTACTGCTGGGGTTTGAATCCTCTTGCACAGCGGAAGATTTGTACAAAACAAATAAATCAGACGTAGGATCTATTTGACGGATTATGAGATTAATCAATACACATGTTAACACAAAATTGCATGCTAGAATGCAAATAATTCATGCTTAAAGAAAATAAATCCCAAAACATGAATTCTACAGTTTAGAGTTACTGATTTGATTCTCCAAAGAATCAGTGATTGCTTGCGCCAACTCCATGATGATCTTCAATAATAGACCACAGATCTTCTAATTGGTTCCTGGACTGTATTCTGAAATCGGTGTGGGCTGATCTTATCAGAACACTAGGACTCGAATAAAGAAGACAGAAAAATCTCATGGAGGAGGACTGAGAGAATTTTCGAGCTCCTTTAAGAGACGGAGGGGGACGAAAATTATTGAGTCAAAATCAATTAATTTTGTCTCTCATTTATTCTCCTATTTATATTAAGTTCATATGTGGGCCTAGTGAGGGATCTGTGGAGGTTTGGATGTGGCCTCACCTAATTAGCTTTACTAATTAAATTGATCCCACAATTTAATACAAGTTTATATTGGAATATCATTATCATCCACTACGGTAATAATATTGCACTGCCTATTGATATGCTCGGATTTTGCACTATTTTAAGGCCTTTATTTGGTCAATTTTTAATGTCAAAATCACAATTCATGTCCATATTTTGCATATTTTTATCTATTTTGGTATTTTGACGTGTTTCGTGAGAAATGTGCATATTTGATATTTGAGCCTAAAAAGATAGCAAAAAGTCAAAGTTGGAAATCTGGAGCATTCGAGACACCCAACGGTCGGCTGCAACTTATATAGCGGCCGCTGGGGCTCAATATCCGCTGAGCCAGTAGCGGTCCGCTCCGGAGAAAGTTGTGCTGAAACGAAGAACACGCCCAACGACCACTGGGGAGTGCACAACGACCGCTCCAAGAGTTTCCGAAGCTACAGGATTATTCACAGCGACCGCTGCAATACAGTGTAGCGACCGCTATCCAAGAGGCAGAGGCTACGGATCAATATGCAGCGACCGCTGGCCAAGGTGCAGCGGCCGGCTGAGAAAACGCGGCGCACAGAATTGACCTACTTTCTCCCCAAGATTTACCAAACTTAGCCACTTTTTACCTTATTTGCTGGAGCTCGAATTTTCCCCTATAAATACCCCCTCAAACCTCTTCATTAAGGATCCTCTTTTTGCCATTTAATTCTAGAGCATAAATTTGAGAGTTCTTCATTGTGCAAGAGGTTTTATTGCTTTAGTTCTTATTTTCACTTTGTTTTCCCTACAATCTATGTTTTTAGCTTATTCAATTATGTGTAACTAAATTCATAGGATTCTAGCGATGTGTTAGTAACGACTTTGGTTATACAATTCCGTTTTCTATTTAATATCCGTTTTGTTTTTACTTCGTTTCTTCCCTAAGTTGTGGGATAATGCTTCACGTTTGAGTGACGCATTCAGTGATGAATTAATATAACTTGCTACATAATCGTGAGAGAAGGTTGGCGAGTTAGGTCCACTTAGTAGACACTACAATTAGCTTCCCTTAAAACGACACTGTTAATTGAGAGTGAAGACTTTGTAAGGGTCTTTGGAGCTTATGGGAGTTACGGATCTAAGATTGACAACTCTAGTGTTAGTAATCTACGCTTGTGCCGCATGAGCAAAACTTATGTGACTCTTTCTATCGAAGTATAAACTGTGCTAGAGTATTGTAATTTGTATAATCATAACTATGAACGCACATCCCTGGAATTCTCTTATCTCTCATATTTTACCTCTTTAATTACTTGTAATTAGTTGTTTACTTGCTTTCAAACTATTTTTAGTTTTCAAAATTCCCAAAATTTTTGGTTTTCCAAATAGTGAACGAAGCTTAGTAGAGGGTAGCCAGTCTGTGATTATTTTCCCCGTGATCGATATCCGATACTGACCTTTAGCTATACTATTCCTACTCTGTATACTTGCAGGTATTTATAGTGCTAATAAAAAGTGCATCACCCATCCAAATCCGAAATTACAAGTAATCTGGGTTTCCATTTTATTTAAATGTTTATTTCCCGCGTTTAATATATAAATATCCATTAATTAATTAAAGTCTCCTATGGACTTAATTAATCAACATCTTATTTATTCCAAGAATGGAATCAACAAGAAACACTTATTTATTATTCATGGAATAATTAAATTCCAACTGGCCAGTTTCTAAATAATAAAACCTTGTTCGAACTCCTCTTGAGGACATTATCAAACGAGACTCACCTCAAGCACAATTCAACATAATAGCAATCCTAACACCGCTAGATATTATTCTCTCCGTCCCAAGTTACTTGAGTCGTATTCCATTTTGGTTTGTCCTAAGTTACTTGAGTCATTCCTCTTTTTGGCTAACAACAAAACATCTAATCACACATGCTGTATTCTTTTTTTTACTTTGCTCTCTCTTATATCTCTTACTTTATTCTCTCTTCTACTTTATTTAACTCATTAAATACAACTTTCTTAAATCCTGTGCCGAAAAGAAACGCTCAAGTAACGTGGGACGGAGGGAGTAATTACCACTACCCAAGATATCAGGATTATTGGGTTGCGAATAACCCGCACCTTTGATAAGTCAAAGTAATGCATAATCAATAACGTATGCTCAATGCTAACATATGTTGATTAAGAAATGGTAGCTTATCAAGACCTGGTCTTTCAGTAGATAGCATAAAGACACGTCTTGCACACCAATGTCATCTTATTTCAGTAAGGCTTAGAAATAATCGAACTGACATTGCAACCTTTAGCGATTGGTAGTCAAAGCCTATCTAGGTTGTGAAATTCTTATTTTTCTTTTGCAAAGCATTGCATAAAACCGATTGTAGTTACCTTAAAGTGGACGCCGCCCACAACCAGTCTACTAAAGAAAAGACTTAAGCTTTGTTTGCTTCTTATACAATATTTAAACAACATCTTATAAATGCACAAGCAAACACAATGTAATAATATATTGATTCTATTCGTGCAAACTGCTCGAATAATACTGAATCTGGTTAAAAGCGAATTGTAGAGTTTTTCGTATACAAGCAAGATTCTATTCGTTCTTGAAACATGCTTTTCAGTATACCAAACCTAACATTTACACCATTGAATTCATGCATTTGTTACCTACAATGTGCTTAATGTTTATTCACTACGTTTTTTGCTAATAATGTAGTGTTGTTCTTTCATTTGCTATCATCTCTTTAACGTAGCTTGTGAGTGCTTGATTATTGGTATGCTATCGAATTTGAATTGTTCAGAGGATAATTTGATAGTGGATTAAGTATGTGATTATAGTAGATGTTTATTTTTCCAGCGCTTCTGTAGGAGTTTATAGACATTGAAAATTGGTTCATAGGTCATGTGTTTAGCTAATTGTGAACTACTCATCGTGTACATGTTCAGTGTATGTGATTAGGTTGATGTTTGAATCCCTTCATATGTTTCATTGTTAAAGGTGTAGAACAATACAAGTCTACTGAGCAACTTGGAGTGACATGTTTCCCATTTGAGATACTACTACGACACTATAATCTTGCCGTATTGTACTCTCTCCGTCCCAAGGAAGATGACCCCTTCCTTGGGCGGCATGGAGTTTTATGCAGTTTTATTCTGTGTGTTAGGTAGAGAGAGTAAATTAAGAGAGAGAGAATAAAGTAGAGATAAAAGTGTTTCCATTTATTGTAATGGGTCATCTTAGATGGGACAAACCAAAAAGGAAAGTGAGTCATCTTTAATGGGACAGAGAAAGTAGTATTATTAGAGTTGATTAGTTAAATATGATCATTTGTGTAAACCGGATAAGATACTCTAAAAATATGCATCAGACGTCCTCCACCAGCTCCAGCTCCGGTTGGATGATGGTTGTTCGTCATTCACATTTTGCATAATTGGTTATGAAAATGTGTAGAGAAAATTAGATAAATAGAGTTTGGTGTGATTTTTTATTGGATGAATCTATAGATGATTTTTGGATGAATGGGGGGTTAAAAAATGGGGAAAATTGAAAATTGAGAAAACGATAATATTTTGGGAAGTGAATTTTGTAATTATTTTTTGGAATTTTATCCAATTTATCCAAATTTTTTTAAAAAATAAAAGATCTAACGGTCAAAACAACGTCCACTCGCTAGGGGATGAGTGGGTGTCACCACTCACTCCATATCGTGCCACATGTACTAGGCGCGTTGTCTCCACAAACAGAGTCATCGTCCCGCCAGAATATCTTCGATTCAGGAGGAGCCATCTCACTGTGGGGACCACCATTGCGGATGCTTATAGTGTGCAACACCAATATCTCACAGCAAATTTATAATGTTGGAGTATGAAATTATTTATAAAAGGCTTACTCAATGTAACGTAAGATTCACTCAAATTTTGTCACACTTCAAATATAGGAAATACCTAATTAACAAACCTAATTTTTATGATAAAACTTAGTATTATTATTTTTTTTAAATTGCTTTTTATAACTAAATACAAATTTTTAATATTAAAAATAATTTCAAAAAATATTAAAAGATAACCTGTCACCCAAAAATTAAAAGATACCATGTCACTAAAACCAAACACAAAAATAGAATTGGAATTCTATGTCGGGTCATTTCTGATTTGTCTCCCAACATGTTAGCCAACTAGGCTAGCATATCATAAATATATTATCCATCCGTTTCATTTTAAATGAAATATTTTCTTTTTTGGATTATCCAATTAAACCTCAAATGTAAACAACATTATCTCTTACTTTTTTTATCTCCTCTTATTTTATTCTCTTTATTAACTTACAAAATAACACTATATAAAATCTCGTGCAGAAAAATAAGTGTTTTCATATTTGGGATGGAGGGAGTATTAATAATTACGATAGAAAAAATTAAAACAAGGTAAAAAAGTTATGGTAGAAATAAATTAAAAGTAGGATTCTTAGAAGTAGGTCGTATATGGACGGGTTTGGGCTCGGGCCAGTACGGGGTTTAAAACACTCAGTTGAAACTTGCATCAACTGATGAGCCAAAGTCTTTTTTCTGTTGGGTTGGCCCGAACTAGCCCACTTGACAAGTCTATCGTAAATCTTTGTCATTTTTCCTTAATTTATGGTTGTAGGGTGATGTTGCAATCTCTGTCATATAGAAACTTGTGGTTGTGGAGTCAAGATCATATTTGGTGCGGGTTTTAGCTGAAGTGGTTGTGCCTCCACATGATCAAGAAAAGTTGCTTGTTTCGGTCGACTAATGGAAGACTCTTATTTTCATGTCAAGACAACCAGGCTCGTATCAGGGCTGCTAGCAACAAGTGTTGCTGTCAACACCGTGCATCCCTACTCGACAATGCCTCATTTCAGAACGAGGGGGTAGGCGATGAGGGGGTGTGTGGTTAGGTTTACATTTTTTTGGTTTATTTTTAGGAAAATAAGGGCTTGAGTGTAAATTCTGTCAACAATAGGGTTATAAATTGATGTCTAAATTTAGTAAATTCGAAATATAACTCTTATCATGGGACAAACTGAAATAATAAGACATGACTCCTATTATGTGACGGAGGTAGTACTTAATTAGTAGAACCACGTGAATGATTATAGGAGTTCACTTGCATACCTCTAGCATGTGCCCGCCTTTGATTCTGCAGTGATTTATCATGTATATATAGTACATGAAACAGTGGATTTATATATTTTGTAATAGTTAAAAACTTAAAATGGTTGGATTTATGTATTTTGTAGTAGTTAAAATGATTTGACATATAGATTCGCACTAGGGTAAAATTACCACTCGTAATATATAAACGATTGAACTTTAGGATAGTATTCTCCATTAATATTTTTTCATAAATCATACTCCCTCTGTCCCTGAAAAATTGACCTATTCCATTTTCTGCACTCGTTTTGAAAAAATAATAATAAATAGTTAAAGTGGAGATAGAGTAAAGTACGAGATAGAATAGTGTATAGAAGTCTCTTGTCTATATTATTCTCTCTCTTACTTTTCTTTCTCTCCACTTTAACTATTTATTACTCCCTCCGTCCCGAGCTACTCGCTCATTTCCTTTTCGGCACGGAGATTAAGGAATGAGTGTATAGGAAAGTCAAAAATGACGGCTATAGGTGAAAATTTTTACTAAAAATGGAAAGAGTGCAAGTAACTTGGGACGCCCAAAAAAGAAATACGTGCGAGTAGTGCGAGACGGAGGGAGTATCATTTTTCCAAAACGAGGGATAAAAATAGAATATGTCAATTTTTCAGGGAGAGAGGGAGTATATCGAATTGAAATTAATTTTATAAGGATTCTAACTACATCCGAAATGTATATGTTCAAATAAAGAAATTTAGTACTCCCTTCGTCCCTCTGTAGTAGAGACGTTTCTTTTCGACACGGGATTTAAGAAATTGTGTTAAAAGTGAGTTAAGTGAAGGAAGAGTAGAGTAGAAAAGGAAAATGGTAGAGAGATGTAAAGAGATTAAAGTAAGAGGGAGTAAAGTAAGAGAGAAGAAAAGTTGGTTCTTTTTACCAAAATAAGAAATGACTCAGCTACAGTGGGACAAAAAAAAAAAAGAATACGACTCAGCTACAGAGGGGCGGAGGGAGTAATATTTATTTGCATGTCATATGTTTGCGTGTTGAGTATTATATACTACCCTCGTCCACAAAAAATAGACTAGTTTTATCATTTTGGGATGTGCCCCAAAATTAGACTAATTGTCAAAATGGAAAGTCTAAAACTAATACTACCCCTACACACCATTCTAAATATGGACCCCACAATTCACTAACACTACATCCACTATATTTTCCCCTATCTCTCTTACGTTACCAATTTTGAATTGAAATTCGTGTCATTTACAACTTTATCTATATTTTGTGGACGGATGTAGAGTAAGATTAGTACCGATATCGTTAGACTCTAATTTATCTTTATGCGCATTAGAACAATATGTATTATTATATCGATTTGACAATGACAATTGTATGACCTATATTAGTTTATCAATTGTCCTATATCAATATGGTAAATATTAAATAACAAAGATAATTATAAGAATATTTTGATCCAAAATGATTAAGCCACTAATATATTAAATGTATTATACATAAATAATATAAAGCTATTAGAGCACTTACAATGAAAAGGTCGATCTATAGGCCTTGAAGACGTCCCTTGTTGGTCCAACACGGTAGGAGAAAGGCCGATGAACGGCCCCTCCCTCCTCACCTCATATGCCCAACATCTCGGCCTTGGCCGATGATCGGCCCTTACCTTTTCTTTTTTATATTTTTTTTGAAATTTTGTATTCCATATTTTCTCTTATAAACACACTCTCATTCTTTCCATTTCCTACACCAAGCTCTTTTATCTTCTCTCATTTTCTATAATTTTTCTCTCTTGAAGGATATCAATGAAAATTGTGCGTATTATATTTCTAATGTTATAATACAACGCGATTAGCTTATTATATTATTTTTATATTTTAATTTAATTTATTTAATAGAATATTAAATATAAAGTACAAAAAAATTAAAACACAATAGTCATGATGTGAAAATGAAATGGGAGGTGGGCCCTGAGTATATATATGCATACAGTACAAAATAAGTTCACTCTTTAGCTTAGCTGGTTTGTGAAGCTGCCTTGGTAACCAGCAGAGCATAAGATTTGAACTCCACCAACACCGCTTTCATTTTTGGGCGCATTTTCATAAATTTTCTTATACTAATTCATATCTCTAGTAAACAATTTATTTTTATGATTCTCATAGTAAATTCATTAGCTACTAATTAATTTATTTATACATTTTTAATTTTCTCACTCTAGTAATTTTATGTAAATATTGTTTTGTAAGATTATAAAGAAATGTATCTTTAATTTATATTGTTCATTCTTAAATTATTTATCTCTCATCATCAATCTCTATCTCGTAGCTCTATAATGTTCTTGTCGTACTGCTTATGACGCCGTTGACACTAAAAATATACAATAATTGTTAACACTCATTCATCTGTGAAAAATATTCTCATTAATGGACGACACGAGTTTTAATTCGTAATAGGTAAAGTATATGAATTACGAATGGCTTTCCATTTTTAGTATGAGACTAATTTTGGTGGACAGGCGGAAATAGAAAGATGAAACAATTTTTTTTTGTGGAAGAAAGAAATACTAGTAATTTGGACCCCCTTGTATCAAAATCTTGCGTCCGCCACTGCCCTGAGATAGGCCATTCCATTGCAGGGAAATGAGCTATGTGCGTAAAATGTTGACGTGAAAATAGGGAAAAAAAGATAGGCCCTTGAGATAGGCCCTACCATTGTGAGTGCTCTTAATGTCTAACACTCCCTCCGTCCGCCATTAGGAGTCCCATCTCTATGCAACTATTTTCTCCACAAACTTTGACATTGGTAAAAATTAGATTCTGATTCTGGCTTATAGAAAATAATGTGGAAAATGAAATGTCATTGTTTTTATTATGTGGAAGATTGACTTAATAGGTTTTTACAACAAATGACATAGCACTTGAAAATTAATATAATTTGTGTTAGCCCAAGCACCATGCGCGACAGATAGTATTTTTATTCTATTAATTAGAAATTGTGAATAAATTAAATTTAAAAAAATACATCATTACCTAAGACTATAAAATAAAAAAATATAGTATTATGTAGTAATAATATGTTAAATAACTATAAATATAAAATTAAATAAATTTTAAATTATATTATCATAAATGATGTACAAAACAATAATATCGTCATTAAAGATAAAATGATGTACAAAACAAATAAAGAAACACACACATAAACATTAGAAAGTTTCTATTTTTAAGGGATGACCCAAAATGGAAATAGTTTCTATTTTTAAGGGACGAATGTAGTAGTTCGTAAGACATGAAAAAGCTTATGTGCGAACAACCTGAATTGTACAATAATAAGGATTGCAAAAAAAAAATTTAAAAATACAAACTCCAATATCCCGCTGACTATTCCTCTGCCTTATTTTCCTCCTTAATCACCAAATTAATGACTTATGCATATGCACGAAAAAAATGTGATAGTTTAATGACTTGTTGCTTTAGGTGTTTTCTTTGCATGAAAACTATGGAGTGACAAAGTTGGATACGAATGTGTAAAGTTGCAGCTTCAAAATATTGTAGATAATCAGTATGAAGTTTATGTGATTACTATATCTGTAAAAAAAGAAACTGGACGGAAAAATTAAAACAAAACTAACAAAAAATAAAACAAACTAACATCAAGATAAAACTTAAATATGAACTAACATCACTGAAACAAATAATCTCATATAAATGTACTACTATAGGTAAAGAGTAATAACCATACCATGAAAAATTATTCTTTTTGTAGAGAATTCGTGATGCAATGGGGCAAGACAATAAGGAATGAATTATAAGCTAGCAAATGATACATATTCGCAGACGAAAAATTAAAAGTATTATGTAAATTCCTTGGAACCGTTCCTTAAATCCTTGTTCCATGCATGGAAAAATAAACAATAAATGATTTTGGTTTTAGAAAAATCAACCAAAATAATTTCCTCTTTAACTTTTATTTATTAGTATGTATCTTTAAAGTTTTTATAGAGTGCATATACAATAAAAGATTCAAAAAATACAAATTATTTCTTTAAAGCTAATTGTATTATCAACTAATTCAAACACGTAATGCAATTAAAATAATATCCTTACGAGCAGCTCTATTGTTTTTCCTGACTGTACCCTATAATAATAGTTCTTCATTCCAATATTCAAATGTTGGTTTTCTTTGATTACAAATGTGGTACAAAGAAACACTACCCGGGCATAATATAACTCAAATGAAGAATGAAGATAAAAGTACAATAAACTGAATTGAAATAACAAAACAATAATCGAAACTGTAAACCGTAAATAAGTTGTAAGCCGAGTCGAGGAGTCCTCTTTCCGCAAAACGAGATACGCCCCGGTAGTGCTCTCGGATTGGCATGTCGCCCCCAAAGATAAAACGGTTTCGTCTTGTTCGTTGCAGCACCGCAAATATAACAAGCTCCAGCGAACTAGATGATGGCTAGGGCAGAGCTTCAACGGAAGACTATGCAAAAAGAGGGATAGAGCTATGCAAATGCTATGCTTGTGGTTGTGTAGAGAATGCAATGGATGCATGCCTATTTATAGGCCAAGTCCACTCATTTGAATTGATGGAGTCAACACTCATTATGTGTGTCATGATGGCTTGATTGTAACCGTCGGGGGTTACAAGCCGTTACGGACGTTACAAACGTCAACAATGGAGCATGAACCTGGACGGATGTATCTAGACACCTCTCACGTAGTTGTTCTCACGTAGTTGTTCATTCCAGAAATGTATCTGGACGACTCGATCAATGTGCACGCATTCTACGAAGCTTTCTCTGTATGCTCATTTGCCACATTATTTTATCTAGGTGTCCAAAATAATATTAATTAATTATTTAATTAATTACATATCTCCATATATCGTGACATACTTTAATATATTATTTCTCACTCACCGGAATCGGCTTAGAGAAAGTGAATATACCACAATCATCTACTCGGAGCGTATATCGATTATTTAATTATTTAAAATTAAATAATCCGTCACTTATACGACCCGGTCAATTGTGTTGACCAGACTAAAATTCCAACATCAAATACTACTTTGTTCCCATGTTATTATTCATGTTTCTTACTTTGTTATTTCCTCAAGCACAAATTTATGATAATCATCGGATTCAATAGGAGAAATTATGCACTATTTGGAGATATATAATTGCATTTTGAACACATAAAACAAGAGGAATGATATGCTACATAACTTGTATGAGCTCCTTATGTAAGCATCACTCTCGTTTGACGCACGTTTAGCGTGTTCGTATCGATTTATATATTTAGTTTGATTTTAATACATTAAAATAACATAATTTATATAAAAACAAAACATAATTTACTAAAAAGAAAATATGAATTGAAATAGTTTATATATTTGGTTGTTTGTGAAGGATAGTTATCTGAACATCTCTAACATCCTTTAAATTCTGCAGGAAATTTGTACACTACCTCCAGTGTTATATTTGAAGATCGGAGATGGATTTGTCACTTTCTATCTTCTTCCTTAAAGGCCAGCTTTTTCCTACTGTGTTTTATTACCGTTTTCTTATTAATATCCTTTTATAATTACTTGGTTTGTGCATGATATAATCGATATTATTGATTTGCAAAAAGAGAATATTTTAATACTCTAAATAACATAAGAATGATCTACCCTTTTATAATCACTTGGTTTGTGCATGATATAATCGATATTAATGGTTTGCAAAAAAAAGAATATTTTAATATAAATAACATAATAATGATCGGAAATACAAATGAATGGTAGTATCAGTATGCTTACATTAGTGTGAAGACAATAGAGAGAATGTATATACACAATTAAAGAGAGTATTCTTTAATTTAAATTAAAGAAAGACAATAGAGAGAACATATTACATGTCATACAATTTTATGAATAGATACATTATTATACATCAACTATCTGTCTCTTTTCTGGCACACATCAACTTTCAGATGACATTGTCATCAAATTTTTGTTAACTTGAATGAATTATGTTTATTAATAACCGAGTACAAAACTATCAAATAACGGTGAAAAGGTGATTCAGATTTTTGAAAGTATCTTACTTGGTCTTCTGTATGTTTAGAATCATGGTGATCATCGGCGATCGGCTTCAGTTAGAACAATTTTGAAATTCCATTTTGAATGATTCATTCTCTTCTTAACTCCTAACATCTTTTACATCTTTTGTTGTGTGCAAGGGTTTTTCCAGATTTATGTGTGCAACGTTTTTCCAGCTTTCTGCAAATCGTAGCTATTAGAGAGAGAATGTTAGAGCATCTGCAACGGCGGACGGACGGCGTCCGTCCGTCCGTGCCAGCGAGCAGGTGACGTGGCGTGCTGCGATTGGCCAACGGCTATGCCGTTGCCTTTGAATTTTTTTTTTAAATCGATTTTTAATTAAAAAAACTGATTAAAAATAAAAAAAAATATTTTTCCACTTTCCAAAAAAAATATATCCGTTTTCTACCAGTTTTTATTTTTTCCCCCAAAAATATACATTTTCATCTATAAACACCCTCACTTTCACACCAAAAAACAATTGAGGGTAGTGCCGCCGGATGAGTAGTCTTCCACGGGATATTTTTAGCTTTAATTATGTAATTTTTAATTTTTACTATTTTAATTATGTAATTTTTAATTTTTAGGATTTTAATTATGTAATTTTTATTTTTTAGGATTTTAATTATGTCTTTTTTATTTTATTTGTAATTTGTAATATTATTTCGATTTTTTTAATGAATTTTAATGTTATGGAAATGTTTTTATTTAAAATGAACTGTGCTCGTCCTTGCGGAAGAGCACAGCTGTGGGTGTTGTGCTCTTGCCTAAAAGCTGGCAGGAATAGTGGGGCCGGGCCCACAACCGTGCTCGTTGGCAAGAACACGATTGTGGGTGCTCTTATGTGAACCTTGTTATGTGAACCTTGTTTGGCTAAATTCAAATACACATAATTGTTACTGCAGCTTTTTTCGTGTGAAGTAATTGCATTCATTAATATTACAATTAAAAAAAAATATTGTAAATGACATGTTTACATATGGCATAAACTTTTGCTCAATTTCCCACTCAAATTGCAATTTGATCTTGAAGATGGTAACCGAGAGGGATAAGGGATAAAAAGCTAGGCATGGTGAATTGCAGAGAACAAAGTTTATGATTCTCTTATTTCTGTATTTCTGGGTGCTTTACATTGTATACAATGATCTCTTTTTATATGAGAGAAATACAAGTATATTTAGAAACATATCAATCTATTCTAGGTATAATCACTAATTGGTATTCTCCTAAAATAGATTTATTTCTTTCCTTGATTCTTTCCTTGAATTGTGTCTTCTAGGGTTTGACACTCCCCCTCAAGTTGAGCCGCGGCATCTCCGATGCTCAACTTGCCAAGAACTTCTTTGAACACTTTATAATTCACAGCTTTGGTTAAGATGTCTGCCAGCTGATCCTCTGACCTCACAAAAGGAAATTCTATGACTCCTTTTTCTAGGTTCTCCTTAATGAAATGTCGATCTACTTCCATATGCTTAGTCCTGTCATGTTGCACTGGATTTTCTGAAATACTGATCGCCGCCTTGTTGTCGCAGAATAACTGACTCTTCTGTGTTGGAGGAAATCCTATCTCCGTAAGTAACCTCCGCAACCACATAATCTCCGTTAAACCATTCTTGATTCCTCGGAACTCTGCTTACGCACTAGATAAGGCAACGACCTTTTGTTTCTTGCTTCTCCAAGTGACCAGGTTTCCCCCTACGAACATAAAGTATCCTCCCGTAGATTTCCTGTCAACTGGATTGCTTGCCAATCAGCGTCAGTGTATCCATGAACCTCCAGATCTCCTCTTTTTTATAGGAGTACTCCGTATCCTACAGTCCCCTTCAGATATCTTACAATCTTCAAGGCAGCCTCCATATGGTCTTCTTGCGGTTTGTGCATAAACTGACTGACTATACCAACTGCATAGGTAATATCTGGTCGAGTATGTGAGAGATAGATCAACTTTCGCACCAATCGTTGATACTTCTCCCGGTCTGCTAGCTTTGCTCCTTCTTCTATCTTCAATCCATGGTTGGGTACCATAGGAATATCTGATGGCTTGCAATCTAGTAAACCAGTCTCTGCTAGTAAATCCAGTACGTACTTCTTCTGTCTCAGGAAGATTCCCTTCTTCGATCTCAAGACTTCGATTCCAAGGAAATATTTCAGTGCCCCCAACTCTTTCATCTCGAACTCCTTAGATAGATTCTCCTTCAGATTCTTGATTTTCTCTTCATCGTCTCCTGTGATAATCATGTCGTCCACATAGATGATCAGACATGTCACCTTGCCGCCCTTCTTCGTAATGAACAATGTGTGGTCAGAGTGGCTTTGTTCATACTCATGCTTGAACATTGCCTAGCAGAATCTCCCAAACCATATCCGGGGAGACTGTTTTAGTCCATACAAGGTTTTCCTCAATCTGCACACCTGTCCGTCTCCGAATTCTCCAAGAAAACCTGGAGGGGCTTCCATGTAGACTTCCTTATTTTCTTCCAACTCTCCATGTAAAAAGGCGTTAGTGACATCCAGCTGATGTAAAGGCCAATCTCTAGATGCAGCTATAGACAGCAGTGTTCTAACTGTATTTAGCTTGGCTACCGGAGAGAACGTCTCTGCATAATCCACTCCATAGACCTGAGTGTATCCCTTAGCCACCAGTCGTGCTTTATACCTCTCGATTGAACCATCTGCTCGTCTTTTGATTTTGAAGACCCATCGACATCCTACTGGCTTCTTCCCTTTGGTAGAGTACACTTCTCCCATGTTCTATTCTTTATTAAGGCATCTATCTCTTTCTTCATTGCCTCCCTCCAATGTTTGTGTTTCATCGCCTCCTCAAAGGATTGAGGAATCTCATCCTCATAGAGGGCAGCTTCAAAAGCTCTAGCCATTTCTGTGAGATGTCCCTGCACAAGATTAGTTACAGAATATTGGGACTTTCGTCCTTTCCAGTCTGGAGAGTATCGCCGAGGAGGAACGCCTCTCGTACTCCTTAGCGGTAACTCATAACTCATGTCTGCTTGTTCCTCAATTTCCTCATTCTCCCTGTCACTATTAGTTTCTTCCACAGGAGTAATATTTCCAGAGTTATGACTATTTACCTCAGGATCCCTGACCGGGGTAGATAGCGAGGTGTCGCCGAACTCCTCGTCCTCCACATTTGAACTTGACGGCCCAGCGTTACCGCTAACTGTCTCTGGTGGACCAACGTTTAGAACAGGTTGACTTGGACTCGTCAAGTTTCCCTCCCCCTGACTGTTGTGATTCTCTTCCTGGTTTGGTGCAGGCTCGGGTATTGGTGTAGGTGTAGGTTCGGGTATTGGTGTCGGTAGCCAGCCTAGTGAGTCATTTTTCGGAATTTCTGGTCGACTCTCCCCCTGACCGCTAGGTTGGTTATAGAAGTATTCTCCCTCAACAAAGTCGCAGTTCATGGTGGTATACATGATTCTTGTTTTAGGATCATAGCATCTGAAGCCCTTTTGATTCCGGCTATACCCTAGGAAAACACATTTAACAGCACAAGGGGAAAATTTAGACCGCTCGTGTTTGGGAATATGGACAAAGACGGAGCACCCAAATATCCTAGGTTCTAGACGAAGAGATGATGGGATAGTGGCTTGGGCAGATAGGATGTCCAAATGTGTTTTGAAGTCCAGGATTTTGGTAGGGAGACGGTTTAGAAGGTAGACAGCAGTGGCTACGGTTTCTGGCCAAAAAGATTTTGGGATTCGGGATTCGATTAGGAAGGCTCGTGTGACTTCTAGAATATATCGGTTTTTCCTTTCTGCTACCCCATTCTGTTCAGGAGTATGTGGACAGGTGGTTTGGTGGACTAATCCATTTTCAGTGAAGAAAGACTGCATTTTAGAATTGACAAACTCCCCCCATTATGGGATCGAAGGATTTGGATATTGTGTTTGTATTGAGTTTGTACGAAGGTATAGAATTGGGTGAACTTATCAAAAACTTCAGATTTTGTTTTTAAGAAATAAACCCAAGTCATGCGTGTATAATCATCAACAAACAACAAAAAATAGCGAAAGCCCGATCCCCCAGTAACAGGTGCAGGACCCCACACATCCGAATGAATTAATGAAAAGGGAGTTTTCACTCTAGTATTATTTAACTTAAACGAATGTCTATGGCTTTTGGCCAAAAAACATGTTTCACAATTAAAGGTAAAAGAAGAATTCAACTTAGGAAAAAGTAGACGAAAATATCCTATAGATGGGTGCCCTAACCGGCGATGCCAAAGCCAAGCCTGCTTATCGATCAGTCCGTGAGACAGCAACGCAGTACTCTGATGGGCCACCTCATCCACATAGTACAGTCCGTGTCGTTCAGTGCCACGCCCAACTATCGTCCCCGTTTGGGTATCCTGCAGTAAACAGAAACGAGACTGCATTAGTAACTTGCAGTTCAATTCTTTAGTCGCATGACTAACTGACAATAATTTGTGAGATAGTGACGGAACAAATAAGCAATTCG
This sequence comes from Salvia splendens, assembly GCF_004379255.2. Lineage (NCBI taxonomy): Eukaryota > Viridiplantae > Streptophyta > Magnoliopsida > Lamiales > Lamiaceae > Salvia > Salvia splendens. Next base: position 13,079,153 of record NC_056038.1, read on the forward strand.
AGAGTCGAAGGGTTTGGGAGATAGTGATGGTTCCCGCCCCTTGAACAGGTGGCAGTTCTCCACTCGCAGTTTGAACATGGGTTTTATTTGACTGGGAAATACTTTCAAAATCAGACATATCAAAAGACATTGTGTCAGTTGTACCACAATCAAAAATCCAATTTTTCTCCTATTTCTGAGGTAGATGACATGGCCAAGGCTTCAAAGGAATTTTGGCATTTTATTGTGGGATGTATCGCAAGATTTTCACAAGGTTTAGGGGCTGGAATGTGTTTATGAGGAATTTTGGGGAGTTTAGAGGAGTTATTTTCGAAGTGGGGTACGGGGTGCAATATCTGAGGAGTTTTGGGGCTGGAAACAATAAGCCTATGGGGAAGGGGTAAAAAACGTGATTTGGCAGAACTTGGAGGGTTCAAATGAGAGAACCCCCCTTTACCTTCACTCCAAACCCTAGACGGGTCCGCCGCGTTTGCATCTCCTCCAATCTGCACTCTCGCCGCCGTGACAGTGGCCACGGCTTTCTCCTCCCCGCGTCCGCCATAATTTCCGGTGGTGGTTGGAGTACCGAAGCCACCCGCCGCGTGCTCGGCGTAGGCGGCTTGGCCTCCGACCGCGCCGCCGCTGCTGATGCCGATGCCCTCGGTCCGCCGTGATTCGGCTCCCTCTGGAGCTTGGATTTCTTCATTTCATCCCACCATTCGGGATACCCATGAATGAGGAAGCAGGTATCTTTTGTATGCCTCTTTCCTCCGCAATGGCTACAAAACAATTTGCTTTTATCTTCGTCGCCTTTGCGGTGATTGGCTGGATACCGGGACGGCGCCGGTGGTGGCGGTGGAGGCTGACTGGTCCTGTTGCGGTCGAATACGATCAATCTCGCTCCAATTCCGGAGCCTGGTTGTTCGGTAGGTTTCAATATTCGCGCATTGTCGGCATTGCGCCTCACCATCGCGTATGCCTCTCGAGGAGTCGGTAATGGCTCTTTGTTGATGATCTCCTTCTTGACTGATTCATACCATTCATCGAGTGCGGTAAGAAACTGATACACCCTCATCCTTTGGGTCTGTTGATTGTCTTTCTCGATTGACGGAGGATGGTCAATCGTGCTTGGATCTCGGGCGTCTATGGATATCCACAGATCCTGTAATTTTTGCCACAATGCTTCCCAGGTCATTCCTCATTGTTTGATCGTCATACATTGTCTGTGTAGGTCGTACACCTGAAATGGATCTCTCCCGCTGCCATACGTGATTGCCAGGCCCTCCCAAAGGTCCTTGGCGGTCGCGTATTGAGAAACTTCGTTTACAAGGTCGGATTTGATGTTGTTGATAATCCAATTGAAGGTGCAGTGATCTCTCTGCTGCCACCTCGGGTAATTTGGGTCGGTTATCGGCGGTTCGGGTCTGAAACTCCTATTATGTGAGAGGTCAGCCCTTTACCGCCAATAGCCCTCTTCATCAGGTTGGCCCATAGGGGATAGTTGTTCACGTTGAGCTTTGTTTTGATGGTTACTTCCCCCAGCGATTCTGGCTGGGTTGAGGGGTTTTTCGAGCTCTGCCTTGATGAAAATTCCTTAAATTTCAGGAATTCGGCAAATTGTGCCGCGAAATCTGGTGGAAAATTCGTTTAGTTTGAAGTGTTTGTGTTATGTGGATCTGTGTTTGAACTCTCGGTGGTTTCTGACATTTTGTTTGCTCACAGGGTTAAGGACAGACGGTCGGGAAAGGTAGCCTTGGGACGGTGATGAACTCTCTCTGAGTCCCCACCTTAATAACCTGCTTTGATACCATCTTGAAGATGGTAACCGAGAGGGATAAGGGATAAAATGCTAGGCATGGTGAATTGCAGAGAACAAAGTTTATGATTCTCTTATTTCTGTATTTCTGTGTGTTTTACATTGTATACAATGATCTCTTTTTATAGGAGAGAAATACAAGTATATTTGGAAACATATCAATCTATTCTATGTATAATCACTAATTGGTATTCTCCTAAAATAGATTTATTTCTTTCCTTGATTCTTTCCTTGACTTGTGTCTTCTAGGGTTTGACATTTGAAAGTTGGCAGAATGTACCCAAAAATTTCCCCCAATAACACCCAACTTTTAAGTATAGTATAGATTATTTTGAATTTTAGTTTATGTATTTTAATTAAGTATAGTATAGATTATTTTGAATTTTAGTTTATGTATTTTAATTATTTACAGTGTACAAAGTATTGTTTATTTCTTCGATTTTTTTTTTAAAATTTTGAGTTGTAATACACTCAACAATTTTTATATCTGTAATCTATAATTTTATTAACACATAAATAAATTTGGCGATAAAAGAGAAAAATTATTAGCGATACAGAATGCAGAGTTCAGAATCCATTTTCTCGAGTAAAGGGATACTCAAATTTTAGTATTCGGCGTTTGATAAGCGTTCATTATCATTTCGAATAAATAACAATCAAAAAGCCATTTCCAGAAGATAAAAAAAAGCTCCATATTAAAACTACAAAAAGCTAACCAAATTAGGAGAAATTGACAGATAGACCTTATCATATATTCAATTTTAGTCTCCGACTCACAAAAGATATCACACTTTGGGATGACATGGGATTTTATGAGGTTTTGTTTTGCTTGTTTAGGGGAAAAAATACTACTACTATAATTTTTATATTAATATGAGAGATAAATTTTTTTTAAAAAATAAAAATATGACATGTTTAATTCTAGAACAAACTAAGAAAGAAAAAATTGGTACGGAGAGGGGTACTAAATAATACTCCAACCCAACCAACGGGTCGCAGCGCAGTTGGCAGCGCGGAGCTGTGGTGATCTTGAGATCACAGGTTCAAACCCCGCCACCCGCTGGAAGACTTTCGGCCTTAATCTGCAAGCCCGATCGAGCAGGATTAGTCAGATTCCGTCAAAAGGCGGGTTCGGTACACATGTGATTAAACCAAAAAATAAAAAATAATACTCCAACCCTCTCAATTTCTTTTTAATGAATTGAATATAAATGTATTCAAATTAAATATTAGAACGTTGAAATATAGCCCAATCCTTTAATTGGCCCAAAACAGTATGCTTAAACCCCCATTCCTATAAAGTAAACATTTTATCTCGCAAAACCCTACTTTTCTCAATTGAAGCGGCGGAGCAACCACACGATGGGAAGAAGTAAGTCTCTCCTCCGGCCACTAATTTTCTTACATATTGGGGTTCCAATTGATATAATACTTTCATTTCAGAACTAGATTATACATTCTATTCTGCAATTTTGCAATAAATTGACGTAGATTTGATAAGGATTTAGGATCCGAGAAAATTATTGCTTTTGGTTGATGAACTGGAGCAATGTTCCTCTATTCTTAGCTTTAACTGTTTTGAGAATTCAGAAAATGTAATATAATTTGAGTTTGGGTTTAGGGAATCTTCAATTCATTTTGATAGCTTTAGTGCACCTTAATCTGAGGAGATTTTTGTAGACCTGCTTTTTCGTGTTGTATTTTCCCTTTATACTTACCTGATTCGCATTCATGGAAGTTTTGTCAGCATTTCTATTACCACATGTGTGCGCCTTCTCCCCAATTTTATCAGAGTTGTATTGGTGTTTTCTTTGTTGGGATATTGCATGAATTGCTCTGCTAAATTGCATTTTTGTGATGATTTTATATGTTTTTGTAATGTGTTTATTCTTGCTTTGTAGGGCCTGCAAGGTGTTACCGCCAAATCAAGAACAAGCCGTATCCAAAATCACGGTTCTGTCGTGGTGTGCCTGATCCGAAGATCAGGATCTATGATGTGGGTATGAAGAGGAAGGGTGTGGATGAATTCCCATTCTGCGTCCACTTGGTCAGTTGGGAGAAGGAGAATGTGTCCAGTGAGGCACTTGAAGCTGCCCGTATTGCCTGCAACAAGTACATGACCAAGTTCGCTGGAAAGGACGCATTCCACTTGAGGGTCAGGGTGCATCCCTTCCATGTGCTGCGTATCAACAAGATGTTGTCGTGCGCTGGAGCTGATAGGCTCCAAACTGGTATGAGGGGTGCTTTTGGCAAGCCTCAAGGTGTGTGTGCTCGTGTGGCCATTGGACAGGTTCTCCTCTCTGTCCGTTGTAAGGATAACAACAGCCAGCACGCCCAAGAGGCACTGCGTCGTGCCAAGTTCAAGTTCCCAGGGCGTCAGAAGATCATTGTCAGCAGGAAGTGGTATAACTCTTATATGCATAATTTGATGCTTTTGCATACCCGATCATCTATTGGAAGCCTTTTCTCTAATGTGCCTATGTTTTGCTTGTATACATTTCAGGGGCTTCACTAAATTCAACCGTAGCGATTACGTGAGGTGGAAATCAGAGAACAGAATTCAACCAGATGGTGTCAATGCCAAGGTCTGTTTTTTGAAATTGCAACTTTTTTTTATTCTTTGACATTCATGACCTTAGTTTGTTTACTCAATTTGGGAACCTCTTTGCAGCTGTTGGGTTGTCATGGGATATTGGCTAACCGTAAACCAGGAAGTGCGTTTTTGACAGCTGTTTAAGCTGCTTAAGATAGATAGCTATCAAAATATTGTGTTGGGCATGTGACCTAGGCATTGTGCTGACTTTGTTGTGTCTCGTTTGTGCTACTTTCAACTTCTCTTTTCATGTATCTTTCTTGAATACTCGTTTTGGAACACTATTATCAGATCAATAGTTTCTTGGTTTAGGTTTTTTTTATATGATTGAAACCATGTTATTCAACAAAATCTTATCAACTCATCCCCAGCTCTTGGCTAGAAATCTTGAAAACAAAAACAAAACCCCACTTCTTCGTTGGTATAGGGATGAATGAAATTTGATTTTTCCTTAACAATTTCTAGCATTTCTGAAGTAGACGGAAGAAGAAACTAGACCATTATGGGGTTTGAGAAGATTTTATCTAAAACCTAATCTGTAATAAATTTGTTGAAAACTAAACTATAATTCATTTGTTTAAAAATTTTTCATACATTTCCATTATAAAAGGATCTCAATTTAAATAAATTGAGATCCTTTTATAATAAACTGGATGATAAAGAGATGATGAATTTAAAATAAAGTAAAGAACTATAGCTGGGATTTTTTGAGTTGTTGGTGCTGTGACTGATAATATCTGAAAATGGACACGTAAATTGAGAATGATCTAATTACGGGTAATTACCATGACACATACAAAATATTTCAATAAATATTTTAATTTAATACAAAAAAAGTTTTAAGTTTATATATTTTATACATAAAGTTATACTTAATGTTCCAAATTGATACATTCCGTCAAATTTCATCTAACATCGTTACTTGTCTTCATTTTTTCATCTTACTCACTCCCAAATTATATCCTAAAATGTTAAAAACCAGATATAATTATCATTTATACAAAATTTCTTTATAATAATCACTGATACAAAATTATTCCCGATTCCAACAAGAGATACAATTATAAATTACATGTTGTTCATCTAAAAATTTCTGATGACAACCATGTTATCAAGAAATGAGAAATAAATTTACCACTATCTAACTAAATGCAATCATGCTAAGCAGCAAATTGTGTCAGATGAGATTTGACTAAATGTATCATACGGAATATTAATTAAACTTTTTGTATGAAATATGTAAACATAAAACCTTTTGTACTAAATTAAATATTGATGAAATATTTTGCATGTACCACGTAATTACCCAACAATATTTCTTGGTTCATGAAAGAGTTGTTTCTTGATCTGTAGCAAGTTGAAGCACTAACTAGATTTGATGTGGTAAAATTTTGTTGACAAAATAGATTAAGAAAACAGAAGGAACTGGAAACATACATGATGATGTTCAAAGCTGACATACAGCACATTCAAAAAATGGCTCATCTCAACCGAATCTCTTAAGCTCCCATTAATTTATATACTACGAATGAGAACCTCATAATCTCCCAACTTTCTGTCATATGAATACAGGAAAATTTAATCACGTGGGGTTTCTCTGACTTGGTTACATTTGCTAGGCATTTAGACAACTTCACTAATCCCAAATCCTGTAAAAGAAAAAGAATGTTTTCCAACACTAGAATTGAAATATAGAGATTTTCATACACCATTAAACTTATGAAGAAGAATCTTTAGCCTAGCTAGCACTACAAAAGAGGTACTCATCTACAAACCAATTGCTAATATTGGTTTATTATTCTTCAGACATTCCCGTAGCATTTTAAACAAATTATTACCTCAAATCTTTTTTTATTTTATTTTCTATCAGTCTCTGCTTTCTAGCATCTTCATAAGTGTTGCCACTTTGATTTTCCACCATTGCCAAAACCATCACTGAAATCACTCATTAAAAGGATTCAGCAATCAAGTTTTGTCACAGGATATATAATTAGGTATGTTATCTTTGTTCTTTTTGTTTCGGTGTAATAATAATAGAATCGCGGAACATCTAAAAGATGAATTCATAGAGAGCGAGCGTGGCATAACAACAGTGATCAGCCTTTCACTCAAAATATCATCACTAATATCAGTATAATTGGGTACCAAAATAACAGGGCCAACTAGCCTCAATAATTAGATAGATCGCACGGACAAACGTGTTACTTACCGTTGCTGGAAATTTAATCTTACAGTAACTAAATAGAATCTTGATAATGGAAGTCTGTTAACGTACACTTATAAAGAACTTAGGCCACCCGCAATGCGTCACGCGGGTGGCTCGTAACCCGTCACGCCGGGACGAGACGGCGGCGAGACGCGTTGCAGCGTCCAGTCTCGTCCCCAGCCCGCCGAGCGTCCCGTCCCGCCGAGACGGATGGCGAGCCGTCTCGCCACGCGCCCGCGCGACGTGGCGCGCTCCGGCGCCATGCGTGACGCCCACTCGCCGGCCCGCGAGTGGGCATCGTCACGCTGACGCAATAAATCATTTTTTTAAAATTCGAATTTAAAAAAAAAATAAAAATCGAAAAACGGTAATATTACCGTTTTTTCTTTTTATTTATTTTATTTTTTACTCTATAAATACTCCTAATTCATCCTCATTTCACACACAAATACACATCTATTCTTCCCAAATCATCTTCATTTCCTCTCCAATTTTCATCTAACCTCTTATCACAAAATGTCCGGCGACGGAAACTCTGGCGGTGGCGGCTCCAACGGGTTTGACATCAACGCGTTCGGCGACTGGGGGCATGTACAATGTCCTGGGTGGTGGTTCCGGTTTTTCGACGCCAGGCACCTAGGGTTCGTCTACGCCGAGGGTACCAACCATTCCATTTGATGTGGATGCATACGCCCGTCCCTCCGCCCCGAGGTATTCGCAGGGATTATCTCATATTCGGGAGGATTATTCGGTTGAACCCACTCCGGAAGGAGGCGGAGGCGGTGGAAGCTCCAGGGCGGAGGCGGAGGCGGAGGCGGTGGAAGCTCCAGGGCGGAGGCGGAGGCGGACGAGGAGGAGGATCTAGGCCGGCATCCGTACAGCCCCAAGGAAATGCTGGGTGTGTACAACGCCTGGATCAGCGTCTCGTACGATCCCATCATCGGGAATCAACAATCCCGGAAGTGCTTCTGGGAAAAGGTCACCGAGGCCTACCACGAGATTAAGCCGAAGGGGTCCTGCCGCCGCACATTTAAGATGCTCCGCGCTCACTTTGACCGAGTCGACAGAGAGGTCAAAAAATTCTGCGCTATCTACAAGAGTGAAGCGGCTCATTACCAAAGCGGAGCCACGGGAGCCGACATTCTGAGGTCGGCTTTGCGAGTTTACTTCGACGACACCGGCAAACAATTCAAACATGTCGATGTTTGGGATGTCGTCAAAGACGAGGAAAGGTGGGTCGGCGGTGTCCGGTCCAGCTCAGGCTCGACCTCGAAGCGCACGAAGCACACGGCGGGTGGCCAATACTCGTCTAGTGAGGGCTTTTCGGGCAGCGCCGCACAAGAGTTTGCCTCGCAGGAGGTTGAGGGCACGGCAGACGATGCCGGAGGGTGCTGCCCGTGGCCGCTGTCGGCCGCAAGGGAGAAATGCGGCGAAGGCGGCTAGAGGGAGGAGGGGCCGAGCCGAATCAAGCCAGGCGAGCTCGGGCTCGGGGGCACCCTCGAACTCCCTAATGTCCATGTACATGACCGCCACAATGGCGGACACTTCCCGCATGACGCCTCCCCATTACCAAGCCAACCTTGCCGGAATTGAGTTTATGACAAGACAACTTGGTATTCCTCCTCCAGGTGGCTTCAGTGCACCTCCACCGCCTTCGGATGATGATTTGCCGGCGGAGTAGTTTTTTTTATTTTCTATTTATATTTTAAATTATGTAATTTATATTTTTTAGGATTTTAATTATGTGTTTTTTTGTTTTTTTGAATTCTAAGTTGTATTTTTATTTTATGTTGTAATTTTATTTTATTTTTAATGAAGTGTGTTTTTATTAATTAAATTTGTTGGAAATAAAAATAAAAAATGAAATTGAATGAATAGTAATTTAAGGGACGGATAAGAGATGGAGGGTTGCAGGTTTCGTCCCTTAGTTAAGAAATGGAGTAAAAAAGTACAGTGGGACCCATGAATAGTAATTTAAGGGACGGTTAAGGGATGGATAAGTGACAGCGTTGCGGATGGCCTTAGGGCACCCACAATGGGGCGCCCGATGGCGGCCATCGTCCTCGGGCGCGGACAATGCCTCCATTGTGGGTGCCCGATGCATCGTCTGCGGAAGAAGCGCGGACGATGACCTATCGTCCGCGCCATCGGGGCGTCCCATTGTGGGCTCGGCGAACGATGACACGCGTTTTTGATTTTTTGTATAAATACCCCTACCCCACCTTCATTTGTAACATTTCATTTCACGATTCCACTCTCGAAACTCACATTTACTATGAAATGGATTCAAGTCCCAATAGTCCGATGTTTGGTGAGGCGGTTGGCCGGGTACAAAACCCGACGAATATCGGCCGTTCGACGCCAACACGCAGTACGATCCTGAATTCAGTACGGAATCGTAAGGTTTGGATGACATGGAGCGTAGATTAGCCAACTTGAATCGTGTAACTTTTGTGTAATTAATTCAATCTTCGTCGGTTTTAGTTACTCGTTCTGTTTTTTAATTAGTTTGCATTATATATTTGAAAATATTTAAATTAATTAACAAAACAATAGTAAAATATATAGGGCTCGCCTTAGGGTGCCCCATTGCAAGTGGAGGGTAGGAGGATAAAACTGATGACGTGGCGCGCCCCATTGTAGATGACCTTAGAATCAATGGCACGTAACATCATTATACATTACCAATTCAAACAAAACCTCCTGAAAGTAATACCAACATTTGCACCTTCAATTTAAATTCATTTACTCATCCAAATAAATAAATAAATAAATATTTTATTTACAGAAACTACTATGAAATGCCATTAAATTTATGAATATACTTTATTTTTGTGTATATATGTGCATAATAGTCCGCCGTCATCATAGATACCGTAATTTTATTACTACTAACTTTTCTTAGGACCATAATTTTTCAAAAATGATGTCACTATTGATATATTCTATTTCAGTAGAAGTTAAATAAATCTGCACAACCTTACAGTAAAAATTTATTTTATCATCCAACCGGCCAAAACTCACAATCAAATGAAATCTTAGATGAAAAATAATTAAGAGCATCCTCATTCGTGTTCTTGCCAACGAGCACGGATGTGGGCCCGGACCCACTTTTACTCCATGTCCTTAGGCAAGAGCACAATACCTACATCTGTGCTCTTCCGCAAGGACAAGCTCAAGGGTCTCATCATTTTATTATTCAATTTAAATAAAAACATTTCCACAATATTAAAATGCATTAAAATTACCCGGAATACTATTGCAAATTATAATAAAAATAAAAATTACATAATTAAAATCCTAAAAATTAAAAATTACATAATTAAACTCCTAAAAAATAAAAATTACATAATTAAACTCCTAAAAAAAATTACATAATTAAATGCTAAAAATACCCCTATGGAAGACTATTCATCCGGCTCTACCCCCAATGTTCTTTGGAGACCCCGTATCATTGCCACATGCGATCGAAGTTGCTCGGGGGTCATAGTTGACCTATCGGCCAAATTGAGTTGGGCCAAAACCCCCCACAACGAGTTGGTGGGGGGTTGAGGTGGCACAAAGGGAGCGGGATCGGGGCGGATGGAGTCGCGGTGCGACGGCGGTTGGCCGTCGACTTCTTCCTTCCTTGCGGCTGGCGTTGGGAACTACTCGGGCCGACGTCGGGGCTACCCAAGTTAGCCCCGGCGAGCTGGGTGGACACCTCATCGGAGCCGGCGTCGGATAGGGATACCGACCTCGACCGTTTGCTGGAGGAGCTAGAGGAGGATGATACGCATCCCCTATACTTCGGATGCACACGCACCTCATGCCAAACATTGAGGTAAAGTCAGCGGCGCGGCGCACTGCACTTGCCGCTGGCACGGACGGACGGACGGACGCACCGCTGCAGATGCTCTAAGTATCTGGCCAAGAAGAGAGAGAGAAAGATGAAAGGGGAGAATATTAGAGAGGAATATAATAATATTCTGGAAAATTCTGAGGCTTCGTTTGGTACACGGAATTGGAATTGAATTAGAATTGGAATTCTATGGAATTGAATTGGAAGGAAAATTCCAAATCCTATGTTTAGTAAAGTGAAGTAATTGATATAAAATTGAATAATTTGTGCACACACTATACACAAAATACACACTCACACACACTTCACACAAAATACACATACTATACACAGTTCACACACACTACACACACTACACACATTTCACACACTTCACACACTACACACACTACACACATTTCACATACTTCATACACTACACAAATTTCACATACTACACACATTTCACATACTACACAAACTACACACATTTCACACACTACACAAATTTCACACACTACACAAATTTCACATATTTCACACACTACACACATTTCACACACTTCACAAACTATACACATTACTTAAATTTCACACACTACACACGCTGCACAAATTTTCACGCACTACACATTTCACACATTGCACACACTACACAAATTTCGCACTTCACACTTTACACACATTTTACACATTTCAAGCATCCGATTTTTGAGTTTTTTTTTCAGTTTTAGATTTTTTTTTCGGTCTTAATAAAAAAACTGAAAATTTCTAAAAGTTTAAACTGAACCAAATTTAAAATTTTAGTTTGTGAATAGTGAGTCCATTTTGGGTATAGTGTATATAGCATGTATATTTTGTGTAAAATTTGTGTTGAGTGTGTATTTTGTGTGTAATGTGTGTAGTTTGTGTATGGTATATGTAGCGTGTGTATTTTGTGTAGTGTGAGTATAGTGTGAAATGTGTGTAGTGTGTGAAATTTGTGTAGTGTGTGAAATGTGTGTAGTGCGGGAAATGTGTGAAATTTGTGTAGTGTTTGTAGTGTGTGAAATTTGTGTAGTGTATGAAATGTGTAGTGCGTGTAGTATGTGAAATGTGTGTAGTGTGTGAAATGTGTGTGTGTGTGTGTGTGTAAAATGTGTGTAGTGTGTGTGAAATGTGTGTAGTGGGTATATAGTGAAGCTATCTAATTTTATGACTATTTGGAATTCTAATTTTCTACTTTTGATATGGAATTCAAATCACAAAATTAAAAAATTTGGAATTATAATTCAATTCCAATTCTATACATTTTTGTGATACCAAACAATGGAATTGGAATTGGAGCCTCCAATACCAATTCCATAGCTCCAATTACAAGTTCTCAAACACATTTAAATTAAGCAAAAGTAGGTAATACAACGTATTATGAACGCCACCATTATATATTGTTGTGGCGAGGTAAATTGCATATATACACCACATTAAATAATGAATATAATACTAATAAATTTATACTTTATCTATTTGAAAGAGTAATCTCAAGTCAGGAAGCGCCCGTTTGAAAGAGTTTAAGCAAACGAGGTGGGCTTCTTTTCTTTCAGAAATGTGTTTTATGTGAAAACATGAATATTTTGAGATGAGTTGTCATGCCTAGTTTTATTTATGATTGCCTATCTGTTGGATATGCCAGATCAGGTAAATCGAATTCGGGTCCCAGTAGGGCCGAAAACCTTACTCTGACTAGTGTACACATAGGGACCGTGTGCTAGCGCCAGCGTTGGCCGGTCCAATGACCGTCGTGGAATGTGGCCACATTCCCAGTTCACACAGATCAGATATGGTATTTCATAAGAAGTTTTATGACTGCAGTCTACTTTTAGAAAGAAATAAAAGTTTTAGGTGACCGGGAAAGATTTTTCAAATAAAAATCCCGTGTTCACTCAAGTTGGCTGACAACTAGAAAAGAAATATTTTCGGCATGAGCCCACTGAGTATACCAAGTACTCAGCCCTGCATATTATTTTTTCTTAATGTGCAGGTTGATCGTTGTCGAAGCGGAGGAGGTGTTGGGAAAGAACATAAATTAAGAAGTAAGGTAGCTGATGTAGTATGTTTTCATACATATTACATCGTCTAGGTACCATTCCGCTGCAAGATCTAGAATTTGCTTTAGAAAAGACTAGTCACCCAGAAATTACTCTGATTCGATATGGTTGTATCCTTAATCATATTCAGACAATGTTTCCTTGAATTAAGTATCATCTATGATGACTTTGAGACCATTTAGTAAGGTTAGTCGCGAAATAGCTACGCTTTCTTTGACTAGGGAGTTGTGGTCGTGACATTTTTAGTCCATCCCACAAGAATATGCACTTTTCAATTTTGAACCACAAGAATATAAACTTTTCAATTTTGAAAACTCTTTTTTTCTAATGAGGTACGACTCATTCTCCACTAACAATACTTTAATTAATTTTCTCTCTACCTATCTCTTACTTCACCAATTTTGTATTAAAACTTGTGATGAACCCAACGTGCATATTCTTTGGGGACGGAGGGAGTATGTACTATTTCTCCATTCACAATTAAGTGTTTCAAGTTTTTTTTCGTTCGTTCATAATTAAGTGTCTTATTTACATTTTACTATTTTGCTAACAGACCTCACATTGCACTAATTCATCACATTCACACTTTATTTTAAAACTAGTAGTACACACACTTCACTAATTTTTTTCTACCCACGTTCCATTACATTTCTTAAAACTTTTACCAAATCAAGTTAGTACTCCCTTCGTCCCCCATTAATTGTCCACTTTGGTTGCGACACGGATTTTAAGAAATGCAAAAGAAAGTGGGTTAAAAAGTTAGTGGAATATGAGTCTCACTTTATTTATTAATTTTATAATAAAATGTTAGTGAAATAAATTAGTGGAATGTGAGGTCTACTTAGCATTTATAATAAAATTGAAAGTGGACAATTAATGTGGGACGGAAGAAAATGGCAATGGGGGACATAGAGAATACTTAATATATACTCCTTTCGTTCCAAGGTAATTGAGTCGTCTTTTGAGTTTTCTCAAAGTAGTTGAATCATTTCTCTTTTTTTGGCAATACTATTTTCTTTATATTTCTCTTATTTTAAGCAGAAAAAAGGGAAAAAAATATTTCACTTATATTATCGATTTTGCATTAAAATCCGCACCGAATAAAAAATTCCTATTTTTAAAAAAGAGGAGGAATTATTCAAATAGAATCCATAATAGTTTGAAACTGTGCATGCACAGCATGCAGTGATAAGGTCAAGCAAAAGCTACAAACACATGAGCGGCCTTAAATGCTGCTTTAATCTCTGCTTCATCGACTTGTACCATCCCTCCCGCTTCATATCTTGTACTCTACTCTCTACCACCTTCCTTCATACTTGGTCGGCAAACCACTAGATTTTCTATTTTCTACTTTAAATTTGTAAAGTGAGTAGTATTTTAAACTGTTAATTACGAGAGGTTTTTTTTAAATCTTTGATAAAAGTCACAAATCACAAGAGGCAAGAGCACTAGTTGCTTTTTTAATCTTTTTCTTGATTGACTTTAAAGGGTATTTCTACTTTCGAAATTTATGTAAAGGGGGGATGTTTTTGGGGCAGTGTGCTATATTCTCGAGTCCTACTCCTACATTGTATTTGTGTCACTGTTTCATTTGATGACACATAGAAATACAGGGTTTATTAGCATGCTTTGCTTCGTCAATCCAACAAAGCCATACATTTAATTAATTAATATAATATATAATCCTGCCTTGGTTGCGTGCATAATGTTCTAATCCTTTTCCTGTTTTCAGGGCTCTCCTTACTTATTTTTCCAAACAAATTCTTGTTTTTTTTATGTTGTTGGTAAAATTACAACCAAGAGTTTTTAATACTACTACTATTAAAAAGGCATGCACAAGGAGAGAGAAACAGAGTGGAGACAAAGATAAATCATTCTAAACAAATAGCTCTCTCTTTCTCTCTTCATTAAAACTTGTCTAGTTCTTGATTCTTTTCCTTTTCTCAAACAAGATTTGTCCTTGTCTTTTGCAACCTTTAATTCAAGAATGTGCGTTTTTGGAAGTCTAAGAATTTCAAGGTAAGATTTTGATAAAGATCACTATTTTGTGAGGTTTACCATTTCAGTTTCTTGATGTATATATCTTTGAAGCAGAAAACTTTCTTAGTGGGATATTATAGTTAACATAAATGGAGGGATTTTGATAAAGATCACTTTTTATGAGGTTTCACATTTTAGTTTCTTGATGTATAAATTTTTGAAGCAGAAAACTTTCTTAGTGGGATATTATAGTTAACAAATATGGAGGGCTATTCAAGAAAAGATGAAGGGTGTTGCCAGTTTCTTGATTTGGTCACCAAAGAGAAAGAAGAAGTGCATGCTAGAATCTCAGCATTTTCAGAAGAGAAGAAGCTTGAACTAAGCCTTGCTCCACCAGGTCAAGATTGGACAAACAAAAATCCCTCAAGATTTGCTCAAAATCCATGGCAGCAGCAGGCATCTTCTCATTTTCTCCACCTTGAGTCACAGCCCTGTAGCAGTAGAGCAGCTCCAGATTTGAAAAATCTAGAAAAAAAGACATTTACACCTGCAAATCTAGCTGTGCCCAACAACAGTGCTCAGAAAAGGTGATTCAGCTTAGTTTCTTGTTTTCTTTTTCTTTATTTTTATCTAATTTTTTGTCTCTTGTTTTATACATTGTTTCAGTGGTCCAGGGTTCTGTTTCACATAGTTTATGAGGTTTCATATCTGTTTTATGTAAGAATCAGCATTAATTTCTGTTTTTTTATATTTATGTCTTGTGGCACAGTCACATGAATCTCTTATCTTGTTTAATTAATACATCATGTGATCCATTCCATAGATTCAATTAGGCAAAGTTGAAGATGACTACAACATATGCATTCTTGAACTTATGTTTATGAGAAAAATGAAAAAACAAATCTTTATAAGTGCTTCATAAAACTATAGGACTGCGCCGGCAGTGGTCGGATGGCCGCCTATCCGCTCTTTTCGAAAGAATCTAGCTGGCGGTTCTTCTAAACCGGCGGTTGAGGACAAAATCCATTCGAAAGCTAAAGAAAACTGCAGGAAAACCATGTTTGTAAAGATAAACATGGATGGTATTCCAATTGGAAGGAAAGTGGATCTCATCGCGTATGATAGCTACGAGAAGCTCTCGTTTGCTGTTGATGAGCTCTTTAGGGGCCTCCTTGCCGGTGAGCCAACCTAACTAGCCATATGGTCCCTTTGTGGCGGCTGCGGAATCACATGTTGTATTCTTGATTGTTTTGTGCAGCTCAAGGGGATCAAGGGAAGGCGATGAGAGGATTACTGGATGGGAATCGGGGATACACCCTCGTGTATGAGGATAACGAAGGGGACCGGATGCTCGTTGGAGATGTCCCTTGGCAGTAAGCATCCATGCCTTTTTTTCTCATTATCATACAACTGATCTTGTTCAACCTTGATCACTCATCCTTACAAATAGTACTAAATCTTGCAGCATGTTCCTGTCGACTGTCAAGAGGCTGCGCGTCTTGAAAAGCTCGGAGCTCCCCACGTTGTCGCGTGGTGAGTTGTTGTGATTCCACCCTCTTTTCTTACACAAAATTATTCCAACTCCATTTGTTTCTTGCAGGTGGAGATAAACAGAGGAAGCATATGGCTTCTACACCACCAAATTAGCCTATCATAGACAATGGCTACTTTTATTTAATTCCATGCAGGGATCAATCAAATGTACCATAAACTTTGTTTCAAAATCCTCAATCTCTGTAGAATCATATGTAACTGCAATCTTTTATTCTCCAGATTTTAATTGCATTTCTGTCTGTTTCTGTTTTCTTCATTCTTTACCTAATACTACTACTCTACAACAACTAGATTTGTCCTTGTAAATCCAAAATAATCTAAAAAACAAAATTCTTGTATTGGCAAATACCTCCATAATGACTTGAACACTTGACCTACTCCCTCTGTCTCACTCAAGATATTCACATTCTTGAGTGACACGAAATTTTATGAGAAAATGTTAGGCATAGTAAGTAGAAAGAAAAAAAGTAGTTGAATATTTTAATGGGGAGGGAGGAGAGATTTATTTTTAAATATAGAAAGTGAACATTTTGATTGGACAAACTAAAAAGGAAATATATACATCTTAAGTGGGACAGAGGAAATACTATAAAAGGAGAAACATTTTATTTCAATATTTCAATTGAGATGTGCTTCATCCTCACTTCCTATCTTACCGTGTCAACAATATAGATTCCAAGTTGTTATCCCTCCGTCAGCGAAAAATATCTCATTTTGCTATTTTGGGATGTTCGCAATTTAAAACTCCATTTGCTTTTTAACCATTTTAGGTAAAGGGACCCAGGGACCCACTATTCACCTAACTCATTATACTCGCATTTTTTAAAACTCATGCCAAGTCAAAATGAAACTATAAGTAGCGGGTGGAGAGAGTCTATCTTTATGGATATTAATAAGGATTAGATTGGAAAAGGTGTCATTAATAAATTGCATTTTTTATCCTAGATAGAGTATATGATTGGGTCAATAAAATTATGTTCAATAGCTTTGTAGTACCACTCTCTCTCTTATTTTATCCACTCTTTATCTCTCTACTTTTTTCATTTCATACTTTGTTCTTCATTACTTAACTCAATCAACACAATTTTTCTTAAATCGCGTGCCAAAAAGAAACACTTCTATTACTATGGAACCGTGAGTGATCGGAATCTATACCAGCGCATCCACAACTCAAACACTATACTATTCACATATTCTTCCACAATATTCACTTATTAAAGAGAACATTCCTCAATGTATCATCACCATCTCTACTTCTCAAAGAGAACTGAGAGTTCTCTATCATTCTCCACTTGAAAAATAGTGCAAAGGAAAGAAAAACAAACCCGAGATTTCTCACGACGTCTCTTCGAGATAGAGCGAATGGGAAGCAGCTAGAAGAGCTGCGCCGATGCCCGACCCATCGTTGAAGTGCTCGAACACGACGCTCGATTTGGTGGTGTCCCCGAACAGCTCGAACACCGTGTTCTCCAAGCACTTTCTGTACTCTGTGTAGTGCTCATACAAGCCACCATCCATGGCTATCATAGTCTTCTCTCCATTGCCCTTGACAGAGTCCCTCCCCGTCTTCTTCAATACCCCCAAGATGCCTGCGGCCGCAAGACGGGCCCCACGTGTCGCGATTATGTTGCAGAGCTCGATCACCACCCTCCTCTTCTTCACGGAGATATGAGATATCTGCGTAAAAATCAGAGACACGATACATTGTCATAAATACTTCCTGCTTGAGATCAAACAACTTGTGGCTTGTTTGCAAGGCGTTCAAACGAGCGCAGAAAACAAACTGTACCTCCAGTATACTCTTCAGTTTTTCATACACCACCCTCAGATCAGACGATGTATCCTGATGCATAGCCGACATTTCAGGAGTCCTGCATACAGGATTCGAATTCAAGCCTTTGTTTTTCTTTTACTAAATAAAAATTCGACATAATAAGCAAGCAGAGTAACAGTATGTGACCAAATAAGACCATCTTCTTCTTTATATCTTCTCTTTCACATACACAGAAGACGGCTTCTGATAGATCAATTATTTTCTTTGTTCGCAGTTTCAAACGTAAATAGAAGGCATTAATCATGTAATGTGGTTCTCATATTCCTACCAAATTCAAGTTTTTAGGCAAGAAAACTACGATAGTACTAAGATTGAAACGATCATCGCGAAGAGATTATAAAACTCATTTCTTCATGGAAATACCTCAAAATATACGGAATCTTGAGTTTGGCTGGAACTTCATCACCAAAAAAACTAACTTCTTCAGCCAACCTAAGTAAAACTCGGCGTAAAATTTCTCCCAAGTACATCCCAGAAATTAGCTTCTCAAACATCTGCATATGCATAAATAATGTAGTTATTTGTGGAGTTTGGTAGTTGAATAAAAAATAATGGAGTTATGCAGTTGAATAATCGAATGAGACATGTCTACCTGTTCACCCGGATTCAGGCTATCAGTGTCCATTGCATAGTCATACTCTGTCAGCGGGAGATGTGACGATCTGAAGTTGCCCCACTCCATGTTTATAGCCTGAGTTGTGTACACTTTGAGTTTTGAACAATTCGTTTGACCGATCAAATTAACTGTTTAATGCATAAGATCATTTGCTAACCATTTCACCGGATTTAGGCAAAGGACCGTGCCATTTTGGTATGGCTTGAGCGCGTTCAACATATGCAGCATTCGATCCAGTACCCAATATTACAGCAATAGTAACATCTGGATCGGAATGTCTTCCTCCGGCTAATGTTCCAATCGTGTCATTGACCTGCCATGATCATCACAAACGGAAACAAAAGTATCTAAATTAATATTTGAGGATACATGATACTCAAAAGTGATCTATGAAACTAAAAAACACAAACGCACCAAAGCTGCCACCCGCATATCAACACCCTTTCTCTTCAAGGCTTTTGTTAATTCAGCCACCACGTCTTGGCCGACCTGCAATGATCAATGGAAATATGAATAATGAACTAACAAAAAGTAAACGAGTAAATGTGCTCAAGACGAAGTAGTACCGTGTCATCAATAGAGAATCCTTTTGTCCACCTAATTAGAGTTCCAGAGTTTATCGAATTCTGCATCACCGGGAATGAGAAAGTGAACCCCAATTCCCTCTCCTTCCCAGCAGGTTGTTCATATAACCGTTCTTCGTCAGCCACAAATTCAGCAAGCTTCTCCGCAATGTAATCAAAAAGTGCCTGAAAATAGCAGGTTTGGCTGTTTCAATAATGTGGTTACAACTCTTTCCAACTAAAGGAACAATAAGCAATTCCTCACATCCGAGCTTGCACTCATCAGCGCAGGGGGGATTGATGCTTCGGCAAATTCCTGATGGACAACACCGCGTTCTCTGCCTCCTAACTCAACACGCAACACACGGAAGTTTGACCCCCCGAGATCTAGTGCATAAAAGACTCCTTCCTCATCTCTGGTGTAGGAAAATGCAAATGCACATCAAACACAAACAATACACATCTAAAACGACAAGCGCAAACAACGTTCATCGCCCTTGTTTTAGCACAAAAGTACTTATACAATCATTCTTGAAAACATAGGATTCATGATCAGACTAAACAACATAGAAAAAGGCTAGCGTTTGCCTACAACAGAGCTCATCATCTAAGCAGACAAGAATCTCCTATTTCACTCAAAACAAACAAGAAAAACAAGGCGTTCCACATTCTTAAAAAAACAGACTTCACAAATTCTCCATCCACATCAAAAAACACATAAAAAGACTCAAGATCTCTCTCTCACACACACACAAACACACATTGAAGCAGAGAGAGGTTATAATTTATACCCAGTGGGGAGATTATCGACAAAACTGATGAGCATCTTGAGCTTGCTGCCACCCTCAGATGCTAAACCAGCATGCATTTCAACAGTCATGGCATCTGCAATCTGCTTCAATTTGGCATCGGGGGTCCCACATTTCTCGTCAAATTCCTTGACCAGGGCCCTCGTCCGGGCCCACCTCCCAGAACTCCTCATCCGCTGCCGCACCAGCAGTGCCGCCGCAGCCACCACCGCCGCGGTGCCGATCACCGCCACCCCGACCGCCACCTTCCCCATAACCGGATTAGGAAAGAAAAGATTAGATGCTTGGAGCTTTGTGGTGCAAGAATCAAGAAACGAAAGAATTGAAGAAATGAGTTGGGAAATAGTCAAATCACGGGAAAATAGAGAAATTGGGGTTTATTCTGGAACGAGAAAGAATGGAAAGGGAGTGTTTAATTGTGAGTGAGTTTTCTTTAGTTTCAACTTTTAAGTGTCGAGGTGGAAAGTCCGCCATTGATGCTCTGTCTCCCTATTTTTGGGATAATTACATGTATACAAAATGTTTTACTTTCAATTTAATATAAAAATATTAAATTTATATATTTCATATAAAAAGTTTAATTAGTATTATAAAATAATATATTTCATTAAGTCTCTACTAACACCGTTACTTCCAATTACATCATACATACAAAAAGTTTCATCAATGTTTCAAATTTGTACAAAAAAATTTAAAATTAAAACTTTTCATTAATTATTTCAAACACAGATTATTTTAATACTCACAAAAATGAAAAATACATAGAAAAAAATCACCACACCTCACCATCAAATTAGTGAATTGCATTTTATTGTCGAAGCTTTCTCATGTAACAATGGAGAATACAACCAAAAAGATATTGAATCTTTTTTAAAAAAATTAAATATTATGTATTCCCTGTTTGAAGCTTAAATTAGTCATTTTGTAAAGATGAAATATGGACTTATTTTATATTATGTTCTATAAAGAATACAATAAAAATAGAGTATATTGAGACATAGATTTTTTTAAAACCATGATCAATTGCTGGAAGAATTGATATTGACTGTTATTTTTTAGAGTGGTTAATTATATTAAATCTTTAATTATTCTTTTATTATGATGATAAGTTGGACAAATTATAAACTAACTAATGATGTTTAAAATATTTAATGGAATGTATTAATTTAAAACACTAAGTAAACTTTTGTATAAAATATGTAAACTTAATACTTTTTGTATTAAATTAAAACATGTTGAAATTGCCAAAATTTCTTTGTCCCACATCGGTGGGTATTAGGGAGTTGGGGGGAGTGGCTTCCTATAAAAGGAGCACTCCTCCCTCATTTGTAATGTACCTCAAATATTGTATTCTCTTCTCCGTCTGAATATAAGCGGGCTCTGCAGAGGGTGCTCGGAGACGTAGGCAATTTGGCCGAACTCCGTTATCAAAGTTTCGGGTGTGTTCTTTCTTTATTATTTATTTTGTTCCGCATTTATTTCTGGGTTTATTTTCTGTTGGGATATTGTATTCAATATTATTTGCGGGTTTGGTAGTAGTGTTTTGTACGGTTCTTTTGGGTGTTTTTATATTGTGATAAATACACCGACTGATAAATTCTGTTAGGAATCTGGTATTTAAGAGGGACAGTGTCCCCGCCAGTCTTTCCAAAGAATTTATTTGGAGAAGTAATTTTATCGAGTAGACCCCATTGGGTTAACTCTGAAATTACTGAATCGGTTCATTTCACTATTTGAGAGAAAATTACCCGGTTTTCTCAACAAGTGGTATCAGAGCCAAGGTTCGTCCTTGGTTCTATTTGTTTGTAATATTGAATACTTTATTTTGAGTCTGTAATGGCGGGTAATGATCAAGAAAACAAGGCTAGTTCTTCGTCATCGTGGTCGAGGTTTCCACTGTCAAATATGAAATTGACGGTGGAGATATTTGACGGTACTGGCCATTTTGGTATGTGGCAGGGGGAGGTTCTAGACTCTCTTTTCCAGCAAGGTCTTGACATTGCCATTGAAGAAAAGAAACCAGAAGATATAGATGATAAAGATTGGAGTACCATAAATCGGTTAGCTTGTGGAACAATTCGGTCGTGTTTGTCCAGGGAGCAGAAGTATGCTGTCAAGAATGAGACTTCTGCATATAGATTGTGGAAGACACTGGAGGACAAATTTCTGAAGAAGAGTGGTCAGAATAAGCTCCTTATGAAGAAAAGGTTGTTCCGATTTGGATACCGATCAGGTACCACTATGAATGAACACATTACTTTGTTTAACCAATTAGTAGCAGACCTGCTAAATTTAGATGTGAAATTTGAGGATGAGGATCTGGCATTGATGTTGTTGTCGTCTCTACCTGATGAATTTGAACATCTGGAGACCACATTACTCCACGGTAAAGAGAATGTGTCTTTAGATACTGTATGTTCTGCTTTGTATAGTCATGAATTGCGAAAGGCAGATAAAATGAAAGGCAAAGCAGTTACAGATGAAGCATTAGTGGCAAGAGGTCGTCAACAAGGCCGATCAAAGGAGAGAAGAGGAAGGTCCAAATCGAAAAGGCGAGTTGCCAAAGATGAGTGTGCTTTCTGTTATGAGAAAGGACATTGGAAGAAAGACTGCCCAAAGTTGAAGAAGAAAGAAAAGGCTTCGCAAGATGCAAATGTTGCTGAATGCAAAAATGATGCGGAGTCAGATTGTTCTTTGACGGTTTCACCTTCAACATCGCATCCAGACGAGTGGATATTGGATTCAGGTTGCACCTATCATATGTGTCCCATTAGGGAGTGGTTCTTTGATTTCGAAGAACTCAATGGCGGACTTGTTTACATGGGGAATGACAGTCCATGTAAGACAGCCGGGATAGGCTCAATCAAGCTACGGAATCAGGATGGATCCACTAGAATTTTGAAGGATGTGCGGTACGTGCCCCAGTTGAAGAAGAATCTCATCTCATTGGGGGCCATAGAATCTAAAGGCCTAGTTGTGATGATGCGAGATGGAATTCTTAAAGCAACTTCAGGAGCATTGGTGATGCTGAAAGGTGTGAGGAAGAACAATCTGTATTACTACCAAGGTAGTACAGTTGTTGGGACAGTAGCAACTGCAACTTCGAGTAATAAGAAGGATGCAGAGGCGGCGAAGCTTTGGCATTTGCGATTGGGACATGCTGGTGAGAGATCATTGCAAATTCTCGCCAAGCAAGGATTATTGAAAGGTACGAAGTCTTGCAAATTAGAGTTTTGCGAGCATACAAAGGGAATTCTGGATTACGTGCACTCAGATGTGTGGGGACCTGCCAAGACTCCGTCACTTGGAGGTAGACACTATTTTGTCACTTTTGTTGATGATTTTTCCAGGAGAGTTTGGGTGTACACTATGAAGAGCAAAAATGAAGTCCTTGGGATTTTTCTGAAATGGAAAGCTCAAGTTGAAAATCAGATGGGGAGGAAGATCAAGGTTCTCCGATCAGACAACGGTGGAGAATACAAGAGTGATCCTTTCCAAGATGTATGCCAGGAGTGTGGCATAGTTCGGCACTTCACAGTGAGACATACACCACAGCAGAATGGAGTGTCAGAGCGTATGAATCGAACACTAGTGGAGAAAGTTCGTTGTATGCTGTCTAATGCTGGGCTAGACAGGACATTTTGGGCTGAGGCCATCTCATACGCTCAACACATTGTCAATCGTTTGCCATGTTCTGTCATTGATGGCAAGACTCCTTTAGAGGTATGGTCCGGTAAACCTGCAACTGATTATGATTCTTTGCATATTTTTGGTTCTATTGCATATTATCATGTGACTGAATCAAAGTTGGATCCACGTGCAAAGAAGGCTTTGTTTATGGGTTTCAGTGCTGGTGTTAAAGGATATCGGTTATGGTGTTTGGAGTCTAAGAAGACGATTGTAAGTAGGGATGTTACCTTTGATGAATCTTCCATGTTGAATAAGGTAAATCCAAATAGTAGTGATACTTCGCAGCAGGTGGAGTATACACCGAAGCAGGTGGAGTTCGAAGAAGCAGTTGTGATCCCAACTACGAACACCACAAATGACTCTCCTACGGAAGAAGAAGAGTCAGATGATGAAGAGGTTCCACCCCAAGAACCTTCGCAGCAATCAGAGCCAATTGCAGTTAGGCGAACGAGGTGGGAAAATAAGAAACCTGCTCGATTTGCGGATATGGTAGCATATGCGCTTCCAGTTGTTGATGATGTTCCATGTATCTTTTCGAAAGCTATTGAAAGTTCAGAAAGCGATGGTTGGAAAGGTGTTTTGGAAGAAGAGATGCAATCTCTTCAGAAGAACAAGACGTGGAAGCTGATGCCATTGCCGAAAGGCAAGAAGGCAATTGGATGTAAATGGGTTTTTGCAAAGAAAGAGGGATTTCCTGACAGAAATGATGTTCGCTACAAAGCAAGATTGGTAGCTAAAGGCTACTCCCATAAGGAGGGAATTGATTACAATGAGGTATTTTCTCCTGTTGTTAAACATTCCTCAATTAGAATTTTGTTGGCTTTGGTAGCGTAGTTGAATTTGGAGCTAGCTCAACTTGATGTGAAGACCGCGTTTTTACACGGTGATCTGAAGGAGGAAATCTATATGACCCAACCGGAGGGATTCAAGGTTGCTGGTAAAGAAAATTGGGTTTGCAAGTTGAACAAATCGTTGTACGGATTGAAGCAGTCTTCAAGACAGTGGTACAAACGGTTTGACAAGTTTATGAAGGATCAGATGTACACAAGAAGCAAATACGACCACTGTGTGTATTTGCGCAGACTTCAAGATGGTTCCTACATCTACCTACTCTTATACGTTGATGATATGCTGATAGCATCAAAGAGCCAAGTTGAAATTGACAGATTGAAGGCTCAGTTGAGTAAAGAGTTCGAGATGAAGGATTTGGGGGAAGCCAAGAAGATTCTCGGTATGGAGATTACAAGGGATAGAGAGGGAGGCAAGCTTTGGCTGACACAGAAGCAGTATTTGACCAAAGTACTACAGCGTTTTGGTGTGAATGATGATTCCAAATCTGTAAGTACCCCACTTGCTCCCCATTTGAAACTTAGTTCTCAGTTATCTCCAAAAACGGAAGACGAGCGAGAATATATGGCGAAAGTTCCCTATGCTAACGCAGTTGGAAGCTTGATGTATGCAATGGTGTGTACAAGACCAGACATTTCACAGGCCGTTGGTACTGTGAGCAGATACATGCATGATCCAGGAAAGGGTCATTGGCAAGCTGTGAAATGGATTCTGCGGTATATCAAAGATACTGTAGATATTGGTTTGTTGTTTGAGCAGGATAAATCACTTGGTCATTTTGCAGTTAGATATTGTGATTCCGACTATGCTGGTGATTTGGATAAGCGAAGATCTACTACGGGCTATTTGTTCACTTTAGCGAGTGCGACAGTTAGTTGGAAGTCTACCTTGCAGTCAACGGTAGCTTTGTCTACGACAGAGGCAGAGTACATGGCCATTACTGAAGCTGTGAAGGAGGCAATTTGGCTTCATGGGTTGCTGAAAGAATTAGGTGTTGGTCAGAAACAACTTGAAGTATATTCTGACAGCCAGAGTGCTATTCATTTAGCAAAGAATCAGGTCTTTCATGCAAGGACGAAGCACATTGATGTTCGCTATCATTTTGTGCGGGAAATTCTCGAAGAAGAGGAAATTGTCATCAGAAAGGTTCCAACTTTGGAGAATCCTGCAGATATGTTGACCAAGGTGGTGACGAGAGCCAAGTTTGAACATTGTTTGAACTTGGTTAATATTCTGCGATTTGGAGCTGGCGCTTGACTGCGCCAATATGAAAGCACCGCGAGTCGTCTGTTTGGATGGAGAAGATTTGTGTTCGGTGGGATTTGAAATTTTGTCAAGGTGGAGATTTGTTGAAATTGCCAAAATTTCTTTGTCCCACATCGGTGGGTATTAGGGAGTTGGGGGGAGTGGCTTCCTATAAAAGGAGCACTCCTCCCTCATTTGTAATGTACCTCAAATATTGTATTCTCTTCTCCGTCTGAATATAAGCGGGCTCTGCAGAGGGTGCTCGGAGACGTAGGCAATTTGGCCGAACTCCGTTATCAAAGTTTCGGGTGTGTTCTTTCTTTATTATTTATTTTGTTCCGCATTTATTTCTGGGTTTATTTTCTGTTGGGATATTGTATTCAATATTATTTGCGGGTTTGGTAGTAGTGTTTTGTACGGTTCTTTTGGGTGTTTTTATATTGTGATAAATACACCGACTGATAAATTCTGTTAGGAATCTGGTATTTAAGAGGGACAGTGTCCCCGCCAGTCTTTCCAAAGAATTTATTTGGAGAAGTAATTTTATCGAGTAGACCCCATTGGGTTAACTCTGAAATTACTGAATCGGTTCATTTCACTATTTGAGAGAAAATTACCCGGTTTTCTCAACAAAACAAAGGTAAAACATTTTGTATGAAACATGTAATTACCCCTATTTTTGGAGATCTTCATTTCTTTTTGCTTAATTTTGATGGATTTATTAAACTTAATTCCTCTATTGCCAAAGGAATTAAGGAAATACACAATTTTATCTGAATAGTATGTTTGCTTGATATAAGTTGTATTGCAAGTAGTTAATATAGTAATTTAGAAAGTTTAGCAAAAAGTTTCACAAGTTTTGGAGAAAATATTAATTTTGTTAATTTATCAATAAGAAAAGTTACTTATTTGAATAGCGATATAATTACACGTGATATCATTATCTATCGCACATGTATTACGTGAATGTGAATATATAATATAAATAAATAAAAAATGAAATAGCACTCCAGTCTCACCAATTACATAGATAAATATGATTATTGGTAATTTACATACATACTCCATTTAATAGGAGGGCTAACCGTTGACCTTTTAAAACCAGAAAAGTATGAGTACACAAGCTATTGACTAACTACATAAATAAATATACTTGTGAATTGTGATATCATCTTGGTTCCAAATTCCAATCCTAATTAGCTTCTTATCTTTACCTTCTATAAACTATCGAATCTCAAATAGAAGTCTCATTTTGTCAATTTCGTCTGGTCCATATTAAATATCTCATTTCACTTTTACTATTTTTAGCAAGTGGACTTCACATACCACTAACTTATTTCACTCATGTTTTATTATAAAATCAATATATAAAAATAAATCTCACATTCTATTAACTTTTTCTACCACTTTCATTTACAAAGTCAAACAAACTTAAAATTCGTGCTGGTAAAAAATGGGACTTTTGTTGAGGACCGGAGGGAGTACTCATTTCTTTCTATACCAATTTTAATATTAGTACTATCTCTGTCCTATAGAGATAGGTTGAATTTTTTTTGTTCGCCCCATAGAAAAAGCTCATATCTATTTATGGAAACTTTTTCTCCTTTTTTACTTTATCATCTATGGATCCAACCATCTATTCATTTATTCCAACTAATTTTTCTCCTCAATTAAATATTAAAATTTGTATCATTTGTAATTAACCTATAATTCTATTAGACAGAGGTAGTAGTAAATTATCACTAGCTAGCGCAAATAAACCTCAACTTGAACATCATTAGCCAAAACCCAACAAATACACATGACATGCATCAAATAAAAACATCCAGTGTAAAACCTCCAACCAATTAAAGAGATAACTTTATCAAAAACTCATGAAATCATCACACATGCATTGCATATACTGTACAGTATAATATTCAAACAAACCCTCCAATTCATTGAACAAACCTACAACACATATAAGACCAAAACTCTCAAAATCAACTATCAAAACCAAACCTCCAAACCATGAATTCTAGTTCATCACGGTGGCTCTAAAGAAAGAGTTAAAGAACAGGCTCACATGAGCTGCAAAACACTATGATACAATTACAATGCCCTACGAATCTAATGTACCATTTCTTTTAACTGTTTTTTATTTTTTTTGGGGAGATTATAGCCTCACATGAAGTGCTATTCTATCTATTTACTCTCACTTCTTCACTAAAATATTAAATTTTTCTTTCTTTCTTCTTCCCCCAATAGGAAGTATGTCTTCAAAAACGTGAACTTGAAGAAAAAAAGAGAAGGAATAAAGGGGAAGAAGAAAGAGAAAGAGAAAGAGAAAGAGATAAATTAAATAATACTATTAATGAAGAAGAGAGCGTAAATAGACTGAAATGTCCTTTGTGGCCTTGAGAGTATTTACGCCCAAAAAAATTAAAACAGTGAAAAAGTAGTTCACATGATATTAAATCGATGTTTATGGGCATCAAATACTATTTTGAAATGTTACGGACCAAAAATGATACATTGGCAAAGTGCGCGGACCAAAAAAGATATTCCCTCTTTATTTTAAATTATATTTGGTGTAATTTTGTCAAATACTGGGGATGATTTTTAAGTTTAGATATAGTAAATTAAAAATAAGATAAAAATTTTGGATGGCTAAACTAGCAAAAATGAGATATATTAGCAGAGGAGGGTAGTGATAAAATGTAAACTCTATATATTGTATAAACTCTAAACTTTTCAACACAGTATCAACACAACGTCAACACAGTGGAAAATTTCAATATTTTGATGCAACACAATGTCAATTCAGTGTCAACACAATTTCAACATAGCATCAACCGTTGACACCGTGTTGATATTTTTTGTTGCTATTTTTTGTCATTTTGTTGACATTTTCTAATGATCCAGATCATAGTTTGAAGTTTGTACAATATTTAGAGTTTGTATTTGATTACATCCCTTAGCGGAGGTTATCGGGAGTAATTTTATTACTGAAAAGTATCATATTACATCCAATTTTCAATGCCAGATTGAATTATTCATAAAATGTTCAACATTCGAAATTTCAGGTATTGACTTATTGTTATGATTGCGGTCAAAGTTGTGTGTAATTATTATTATTACAACGAGACCTAATTCTGTCATTCATAATTCGTTCGATCCCCTATTCAAATTTCAAAACTTGAAAATCTTAGTTTTGCATATTTTATGTAGTATGTCACATCGTTGTCTTTATCTCACTCTGATCATCACTACTTCATTGCTGTTGCATGCAAGAAATTCAATTCCTCCAAGGCTCCGTTTGGTACCAAACGGAATTGGAATTGGAATTGGAATTGGAATTCTATGGAATTGAATTGGATGGAATTAAATTACAATTCAATTCAAATCCTTTATTTGGTATATTTAAGGAATTCATATAGAATTGTATTACAATTTCAAATCTTATGTTTGGTAACTTGACATATTTAGAATTGGATTTCATCATTATAAATAACTGTCCTTTTGACATTCAACCGTACTAATCGTCCACTGAGCTACTTCAACAAAAATGAAAGAAATGAGAAATTATTCAAAACTCATGACTATATTATACATAATTCAACTAAAAGATGACAATTAATAATCTACAATGCTTATATAGTTATATCCAATAAAAAACTGAAGAAACAATGCAGCCATACATAGATGTAGATGTGAATGCCAACTAACTTAATCACAATGAAGAATTTATTTGCCGGGAAGTCATTGCTACGACCCACGCTGAGCAAGATAGCCATCACCAGCAACATTAAATAGACAATCCAACAGTTTCCAAGATGAGTCGGGGAGGCTTGGTAACTTCATGGAGTTCTGTGCAGGTGATGATAAAGTCTAACGTAAACCTACAAAGGGATACGATGCATGATTACAGAACCATTTGCCTCCCATGGAGTAGATTAATCATACTCACTCTCTCGTCTTTCCTTTCTCTCTTTCTCAAACATAGTTATAATCATATTCCCACAAGAAACAAGGGATACTCTAGCTTCCCTATTTTTTTTATTTTTTTTTACACACACACATTGGAGTTCGTGATACATTCGGCAAGCGAGCTAACCCTGACACACAGCCCCTCATGGCTCGAGGACTAGCCCTGACACACACAGCCGCGCACCAGCCTGTGAACAAGCCCCTCCTCAGGCCCGTTCTCTAGCCTCCCGTTCGACGGGTCCGGGGCAGCCGGGGTCGGGACCGTAAACTCTCGCCATCAAGCGGGTCGGGGTCTGCAAGCTTGCCAAGCCCCAAGGCAACAAGCCTTGTAAAGGTCCACAGGGTAAATTAATCCCAAGTTGCGCCATCCAGGATTTGAACTTAGGACCTCCTGGATGATGCCATATCCTTGCCTCCCTTCTCAACCAGTTGAGCTAGGAGGCTTGGATACTATGTTACTATACTTTTCTTTCCTAATATTACTTGTTTTTATACTATCCTACCTATTCATAAATAGACAATCCAACTGTTTCCAAGAAATTGCAACAAGCATATTCTAATTAACCAAAAAGAAAAAGAAATGGCTTTGATCATAGCTATTTACAGTTGCATAAACATAATTACATCAATATGTTACAGTTCAAACAATCTAAATGTGATCTAGAATAATACGGGATGAAGATGATAAAGGAGAAAATGTATAGTAGAACTATTTTCTTTCTGGTGTTGCAGTTAAAAATATGTTCAAAGTGATTATTTTGATTCTTAAGCCAGGTTAGTTCGTTTCTCCCGAGCATGTTGAGTGCTCGTAATAGATTAAAGAGTACAACAATACACAAAATTTTCTTTCTCGTTGTACATGATTAGGTGAACTAAGCATCTCACTTTCCACTTACTAGTGTATGTGGATTGATGAAAATTCCTCGCAGCTTTCTGCTCAGGGGGACATAGCTAGCTCCAACCACTTCAGTTTCTTCCAACGAGCGTCCCTAGCGGATGCAAATCCCGGGCGTGTTCTGGCCTGAACTCGTGCCTTGTCAAAATACCCATAACTAGATGTCTCTGCTCAAGACAGACACATCATTTTTAATAACATGAGTGTGTCATAAGGAAACGATATCTATCATTATCAACAAAGTTCTCAAGGGAGAAGCTTACCCCAAAATAATGCTAGAGATCTTCAATTCTATCACCATGGCCCAAACTCATCTCCTAAACTACCAGAGCACTTTTCTAAATGATGGCCTGGAACATGATGGTTATGCTACACATGGCGGTCTTCTCACTCTTCCATTCTTTTCAACTACCAGAGCACATCTCCTAACATGATTGTTCTGCAGAGTTGAGAACTTTCATCGACAAAGAGTGTCAATATTGAAGATCTCCGAAAAAATATAAAATTAAAGCAACAACAAAAATTTTATAGCCCTCATTTTGCTCTCAAACCCTAATGAAAATGAAATGTAGAATATACACAATCAATGATCGATGATCCATCCCATAAATTCAACAACCCAAAGTAAAATGAATCAAACTAACACAGTGTTGCGTGCTGAGCTATAAGAGAGGAATGGGTGCACGCAACAATTTGACGTGGGAGAATAAGTTGAGATCTAGATAGAATAAAGCATGTGTAGCATCCGACGTGGCGTGTACAAATGGGGTGAGGGAATGGCATTAAACGGTAGTGATGGAAAAGGGAATGAGTTAACGTAACAGAAGAGGAGCTGTCATCTATTTAGGGAAAGAGGGCAACTCCATTTTATTCATGCAATGTGTGTGATTGTTCACAAGGGCTAAGGATCCAGGATCCTCGGCATTATCTTTCATTTTGTGCCTAGTGTAACAGAGAGTTCTTGTTGTTCTTCGTTATTTCATTATCAATAGAAAATCGATTCCCTTGGGTGTCATTTTGGTGTGTTTATGTGGAAATCTGTTCTCTGTTTTGTGATAAACAGGGGAGTTGTTGCGTTTCGGCTGGAGTTGGTAGCTGAGGCGTAACACACAGAGGTTGGTTCCAAGATTTTAAAGCCCTTTTCAAAGAAAACCTGTGTCCCTCTTTCTAAATTTTTAATCACTGTTACCTAAAAAGAAATGGTAAATCTGAAAACAAAATGACATAAATATACAACACAAAATGTGGTGAGAAATTCAGGTTTTCAGTGGAGATTAATGCCTGATGATCGGCTGTTGAAAGGAGTTGGATCCCCTGCGGTGCACAGCAATGCTGTGCACCTCACACCACAATAAAAAAATATTTTTTTTTATTATTAAAAAATTATGTTGTGAGGTGCACAGCACTGCTGTGCACCGCAGGGGATCCAACTCCCTGTTGAAATCAACTCTCCAGATTAGGGCGCAGTCGTCGCAGAAGAAAGATGGAGAGAGAGTTGAGAGAAAATCAGAGTGACCCGTTTTTTGTTATGACCCGTAATAGGATCCGCATGTTTTTCATTTTTGACCCGTAGAATTGAAATTGTGGATTTTTAATTCTTTCTTTTTAATCATGGAATTTAAATAATGGAATTGATGGAATTGGAATTGGAATTCAATTCCAAATCCATCGAAAATTATGATACCAAACATCAAAATCAGAATTAGGACTCCCAATTCCAATTCCAATTCCAATTCCAATTCCAATTCCAATTCCATAGCTTGAATTCCATATACCAAACACAATCTAAATACAATTTCAGGAAGCTTTTCTTTAGAGCAGTTGGGGGTGGGGAGTGGGAATGTGCTATGAGTGTATAAATTAAAGTGTATAATCAACTACTGCTATAATATTTATTCATAAATAAACACTATAATTTTTAATGCAACTTATAAGCACGTCACATGTGCTATAAGTATAATCAACTATTACTATAATATTTATTCATAAAATAAACACTATAAAAAAACGACTAAGAAATTTTTTAATGCAAATTAAGAACGTTATTTTAAATTTCTAAATATATCACCAATGCTTCAAAAGCATCCTTATATTTCGTGTACCAGCTAAAATTATGAGACGCAAATGGAAGCGTACTAAAAAACAAAAAAAGTAAGATATTTTTCCTCAATTTAAAGATACTTTCTTTAGTGTGTGATTATTTTTCAAAAATATTTCTAACGCAAATGATTACATCTCTAATTTTGTGTCCTTAAAAGAAGTTGTAGTATGTTTTTTTAGTGCATGAGGACTATAAACAATTAGAAATATGTACCTTTTATTGTTTTCACCTGGGCAAATCTATATATTTTTATTAAGCACCTTTTTGTAAGTATAGATTTAAATGAACACAATAATGTATACACTGAAAAGTAAGTATAGATTTAAGTCAGCCCATTAATATACACATTGGTAGCATCGTACTATATAATGTACGTACACAATTGCTATAAGAGTTGTATTAGCAAAATTCTTGAAAATTGAAATGAGCTTGTTTGTTAATTTATAGCCCGAAACAAGCCTCTTTTATTGCTATTTAAAGAAATTATGCATTTGCTAAAACACCCTTAAAACACTATTTAAAGAGGGGCGGTGCTGCCTGATTCTGGCCGCTACATTATGTTGAAAATATTGCAGCCTTTACACGGGCAAACTCTTGCTATTACATAAGAACAAACTAGAAGGTAAATAAAATAAAGTAAATACAATAAAAGAACAAGATGCAAACTATGGTTTTCTTCAAGTCGAGTCGAGGTATCCCTCTCTCCGCAAGACGAGATACGCCCCGACTAGTGCTCACGGATTGGCACAACGTCCCCAAAGATGAAACGACTTTCCTCCTACCGAGTTGAAGAGCTTTAAGTCAGCTATCACTAGAACGATCATCTTGCTTCTTGCAAGGAAACACATTCTCAAAGGATACAACATTCCTAGATTCAATTATCGTTCCTTCAGCTACATCAGGTATAGCTGACTTATGAACTAAAAAGCGACATGCGTTGTTGTTCAATGCATATCCAATAAAGATACAATCGACAGTTTTAGGGCCAATTGCAACTTGTTTTGGAGGCGGCACTTGTACCTTTGCTAAACACCCCAACACTTTGAGGTATGTATATGAAAGTTTCTTTCCCTTCTACAATTCATAAGGAGTCACATCCCTATTTTTTAGTGGAATTTTGTTCAGGATATGATTCGATGTTAACACAGCCTCCCCCACTTGTTCTGGGATAAATCAGAATTAATCAACTCGGTAGGAGGAAAATCGTTTCATCTTTGGGAACGTTGCGCCAATCCGTGAGCACTAGACGAGGCGTATCTCGTCTTGCGGAGAGAGGGATACCTCGACTAGACTTGAAGAAAACCATAGTTTGCATCTTATTCTTTTATTATATTTACTTTGTTTTATTTACCTTCTAGTTTGTTATTCTTATGTAATAGTAAGAGTTTGTCTGTGTAAAGTCTGCAATATTTCCTTAACAGAGTAAACTTTAGCTAGACTCGACACCTTTTAAATTTCAATTTTCAAAGATTTATACTAGTAACTATTTATGTACATTGAGTGCTTGATATTTGGATTTGCCATTTCTGAACAATTTAAAATGTGCATTGTTAAAAAAAAAGGAAAAAAAAAGGTGTTTGTTCTCCATTGAATGCAGCACAGTAATTGCGAAATCTTATTTCTCAACAGTCATGAAACTTACTGTACCTAAATGTATATATGTCCTGAAATTTAATTAATACAGTATATTTTTACAATCAATACATTAATTAATCACTCTGATGTTTAAGGAAGTCAAATATTTTGACTGCACATTTTTATTAGATGCGAGTTAGTATTTGTTACTTTTGAATATCGTCATTTCAATTTCTTACATAGAGGCTGTTTTCCTTACTTTAGGGTTCAGGCTGGGTAATTATTGGTTCTTTGTTTCTCTTATGGCCGGTAAAATATTTAGAGTGTCCACAATAGTGGACAAGCCCTTTCTCACCGCCGCGGTAAAATAAAAAAAGGGCTTTCTGGCGCCGCAAGGCTCGCGGCGCTGTGCAATGGGGCGCTGCGGCCACTGCCGCTGCCCTTATCCCACAGCCATGTCGTCCCGCCCGTGTCCACCCCTCACCCTGCTGCAGCCCTCCGTTTCCACCCTTATAGGGTGCCGCAGCTCAGCCGTGTCCTTGGGTGGGCGCCACGGCTCCCTATTGTGAACACTCTTAATACTACTAAATGTTTTGAATGACATTTATAAGAGCATTCACTACGAACCTTTTTTTTTTCCACCTCATCATTTTATCAACGGCCTATCTCCATTCAATGGATACCTTCTCTCTTTCATTTCCACATCATCACTATTTTGTTTTAATTTTTTAGTACTTATATATTTAATATGTTATGAAATTAAATAAATTAAATGCAAAAATA
Organism: Salvia splendens; assembly: GCF_004379255.2. NCBI lineage: Eukaryota > Viridiplantae > Streptophyta > Magnoliopsida > Lamiales > Lamiaceae > Salvia > Salvia splendens. The sequence goes on from NC_056038.1 coordinate 13,114,117, forward strand.
TTAATACGCAAATCTTCGATGTATTACAATATAGGAAAAAGAATACAACGAGATGCAAATTTAAATAAAAATATTATGGAGTATTTATGTGTAAAAAAAATTATGGAATATTAAAGTGTAGAAATTATGGAATAAAAAATAATTTATGTGTAAGGGCCGATCATCGGCCCTTCTTCCACAATGGAAGGCCTATTATCGGCCATCACTCATCGGCCAAGGCATATATATCAGCCAAAGGGAGAGAGAAGGAATGGCCTATCATAGGCCCTTCTTCCCAAATGGTTAGTCGATGGGGGCCGATCGGGAAGGCCTCTCCATCGGCCAATGCCCCCCATCGACCAACTATTGTGAATGCTCTAAGCTACTATAAAGTCGTCTTATTTAACTAAAATGTAGTCATAAATAAAAGTAATTCAATGCCAAAGAAACTCATGGCTTAACCAAATGTTTTTTTTCAAAATTTTCTTAGGATATTTAGTCTTCTCAATTTCCTTCTAATTAAATATTACTAGTATTCCAGATGATTCCATCTGTTAAAATCTCTACTCAACGTTTTGCTATGTGTATCAAGAATTTAAATCCCATGGCCCATGGCCATATTCTCTAGATATTTAAGAATTGGAACTAAATATATCTACTTGATATATACAGTTCTCTCGCTACTAGTATACTAAAATTTAAAATGGAATTTAGTTCTAATGGTTCTTTAAAACTAATCTCATTTTTTGTTTTTGAATAAAAAAGTAGTACTCTCTATTTTTAGGCTGAGCAAATTCCTGGTAAAGTCATGAATTTTCAAAATAATTTGGCTTTTCCCATGAACTTTAAATGTTGCATGAAAACTCATGAACTTTACCGGACTGTGTAAATTTCTCATCCGGTCCGATCCGATAGATTTCTGACGCAAACTTATCCAATGTGGCTCCCCGGAGGCGTCACTTGGCAACTCCACTAATTATGACTGTTTCTCGAGTAAAGGTCAATTTTGGTCCTAAACATATGACCAAAGTACGAATTTGGTCCAAAACATTCACTTTTTAAAAAAACAGGTCCATAACAAATGAAATCATTGTCGAAGTGGTCCTTTTTTGACAGCTCGTCAAAAAACTAGCAGTCATACCACTATGCAATTACCGTTGACCGTTAGTTTTTTGACGGAACCGTAAAAAAAGGATTACTTCGGCGACATTTTCATTTGTTATGTACCTATTTTTCAAAAAGTCAATGTTTTGTACCAAATTCATATTTTGGTCATATGTTTAGGACCAAAATTGACCTTTACTCTTGTTTCTCCTCTATCTCTGCAATCTCTCACCCCGGACTTATCACAAACATACAAATAGCACAAATGAAAACATATAAATCGAATTCCACAAATCGAATTCAGCGTACAGATCGACATAAACATACAAATCGAATTTAGTATAAAAGTAGCGTTAATTCCACAATTCGAATTGAACCTTAAATATGTCATTTGCCAAGTCACGCCTCTGGCGCGCCACATAGGATAAATTTGTGTCGGAAATCTATCCGGTCGGGTCAGATGAGAAATTTACACAGTTCGATAAAGTTCATGACTTTTCATGCAACATTTAAAGTTAACGGGAAAAACCAAACTATTTTGAAAGTTCATGACTTTACAGACAATTTGCCCTTTTAGGTTTATACTAAAACAAAATCAAAATATTTTTTGAATTTTGTGAGTTAAAAAGGCATAATATAGAAAATATTCTTTTAAATTTGAGTTTAGTGTAAATAATTGAAGTAAAATCATATTTGATAAAAAATCTACACTAAAATTAGTTTGAATTTGAGTTTTGTATAAATGGTCGGAGATACTATAGTTATGCATTTGTCTGGTTACACGTTTAGCAAATGCGCAATTCCATAAAGTAGACATAAAAAAAATATAGCCCATTTCAAGAATTTTGCATATGTACGTACAAAAAAATGCCACGATATATTTAGATGGTGAATACTTCTGTACAATTTAGATATAATTGTTGTTAGTTAATAATAGTATATGATCATATAATATTAGTTAACCACTTCATTGCATGTCCCACGATTTGGACTGTAAATTGTGTTGAACAAAATAAATGAGATTTATATACGGAGGTCAGCTCAATCTTCGTAAATTTCACAAAACACAATAGTACTCTAGAATTATTGATGCGAAGCGTTGAATATTTCCAATTTTAAAGATTTGCTTACGCATTTTCACCTCTGTCACTCTCTCAGAATAGCTTTTCTATTACTTCATCAAAAAGATTTTCTGCCTAAAATGGCAGAGATTTCTGAGTGAAACCAACCCAAAGTCAATACCAAAATACAGACTCCCAAATCCTACAAGATTTGTTCATAACAACCCCAGCTATTTTCCATCTTTTATCTTGGGTGGACTCAAATTAAAGTTTGGATTTTTATCTATTTTGCATTGGAGTTTGTGAAAAAAATGAGTCTAGAGGTTGAACATGATTTGGCAAGAGGAGAATGAGAGTTGGTACAGGTGTAATCTTGTCCAAAATCCCATAATCAGTTTGTTGAGTTTTGATTTGAATAATAAAAAAGGTGTCAGGATTAAATATTCTATAAATGTGTCAGCTTCCGTGAAGCCAGAGGGAGAGAGAGTAAAATTTACAGAGACTTTTGTTTGCTTTTTTTGAATTTGAGGAAGGTTTGTTCTTGAGTAATTTTCAAGGTAGATTTTGAATATTTGTATGATTATTATTACCGCAATGTTTCACTTTTTATTGAATTTTGACAGCTCGTGGAATTTGAGGTCGTTAGAAAATGATTGTGCCTTCCTTTCCTTTTTTTTCTTTGAGTTTGTAATTGGTAGAAGTGGAAATTTCAATTATGTGTCTCTCTTTCTCACTTTTTTCAAACTTTTTTTTTCCTCTCATATTCCAATTTTTTACAACATGTTTCTTGCCCTTTTTTGTTTATTTTTAAAACACTTGTTCACGAGGTCATGTCGGATGGATAAAAATAAAATCATTTGTTTTTTCATTTCAAAAAATTGAATCATGAAAGCGAATTTTATATAAGGCCCATAATTTGAGCATTATTTTATGGTTTGTGAATTGATCCCAAGTTTGAAATTTATCATTTGCAATCTTTAGTTGGAAACATGGGGAAAGCTACGAGGTGGCTGAGAGCGCTGCTTGGAATGAAGAAAGGGAAAGAAAAGGAGAGGAATCGGTGGAGCAAAGATTCCGCCGGATTGAAGGATATTCCGGCCGTAGACGCCGCGTGGCTGAGATCTCTGATCGCCTCATCGGAGAAGGAGCAGACCAATCACGCGATTGCAGTTGCCGCCGCCACCGCTGTGGCAGCGGATGCCGCCGTCGCCGCCGCGAAGGCTGCGGTGGCGGTGGTCAGGCTCACCGGCGGCGGCGGCGGCGGCGGGAGAGAGATATTTGCTGCCATCAAGATCCAGGCTTCTTTTAGAGGCTTTTTGGTATGTTGAATTAATCATTTATATTTTTATTTATAGTGTTTCTAATTTCTTGAATTTAAAATTTGAAATTATGTTGAATTTTGAATGTGGGCCCGATAATTCGGCAGGCCCGAAAAGCACTGAGGGCTCTGAGAGGGCTTGTGAAGTTACAAGCACTTGTTAGAGGCTATCTTGTAAGGAAACGAGCTGCCGCGACTCTGCATAGTATGGAGGCTCTTATTCGGGCCCAGGTCCTTGTTCAGGCCCGAAGGGCCCGTAGGATAACAAGCAAGCTCCTGCCCGATGCCCCGTCCCGAAAATCCATGGTAAGAATTAAATTTGAGGCTCTTATATGATCAACAATTTGAGATAATTTCCTGAATTTGGAGCAGGAGAGAAGTGAATTAATTCAAAGCAAGAGGTTTCCCGCTTGTTTTGATCCACCTGGCGAAAGCCTGAAAATAGTCGAGATCGACACCTGTCGGGTCGAATCGAGGTCTAGGAGAATGAGCAACGATGATCACTCTATGTCTTCCCCTAAGAAATACGTTCTTGATCATCAAGATTTTGACTGGGGATTCGTCCCACAAGGATGCAAGTCTGTGACCGCACACAACACACCGAGGTTTGGTTGCTCGGGCCGGGCCATGATCGTCCCAGAAGAATGCAATTCCTCGAATGGTTTTTTGGGCCGGGCCACCACACCTGCCAAGAGCGTGTGTGGTGACACTTTCCTCGGGCCATACTCGAACTGCCCCAACTACATGATGAAAACGCAGTCGTTCAGGGCGAAGCTGAGGTCCCAAAGCGCCCCAAAGCAAAGGCTCGAACCCGGCCCGAGGAGACGGATGTCGTTGAATGAAATAGTGGGATCAAGAAAGTAGCTTCACCGGTGTTGGAATGCAGGGGTCATGTATTAAGGTCGAAGAAGATTTTGAGCTTTAGTGTGTGTTTTTATGTGTGCTTTAATGTTGAAGTTTGTCTATGGGATGGAACTAACATAGATTTTGTGTGTTGGTTTCTTTTCCTTTGGTTCGCTGTGACAATAGATAGAATTTAAATGTATAAATCAATGTTGACTTCACTCTCCACTAACGTTACTTCTATTATTATTTTTTCTTTTTTATTTTATCAATTATGAATTAAATTCGTGCCCAATCAAATATTTACTTTTTAGGAAGGAGTGAGTACTTCATTGCTATGAACATAAGAAAAAAAAATTACTCACATACTGTACATCTGTAAAATAATTTCCATCAGAATTCGACAAATTACGTAAAGTATACTATTTTCTCCATTCCGCAGTAGTGGAGTCATTTTTATCATTTTGGTGCATTCCATAATAGTGGAGTCATTTCCTTTTCTAGGAAAAGTTTATACATTTATTCTCTCTTACTTTATTTTCTCTTCATCTTTCTGCCATTTTCTATTTATTACTTTATTCTTCATTTACTTAACCTACTTAACACAATTTTTACTTAAATCACTTGCCGAAAAGAAATGCTTTCACTACTATAAAGCGAGGATGGAGTATATAATAATGTAAATATGATTTTACCACCCTGGATGGATATTACTATCACTTTATCAGCTTGGATATAAGAGTTTACGTTTTAGATTTAAATTGAAAAGGATAATCTAAAACCTAGAGATTATTCTTTCTTTCGTTGTTAAAGTGCAAAAAGCCACACCTTTTAATTCTTTGCTTTACTTTTCCACCCTGAAACAATTTTATGAAACTTTTTAGGTTCAATTTAATAAAGGAGTAGTCTTTACGGTTTTTAAGGAGAATATAATATGGTCTACGTGCCGTCGTATGGACTCAAAATTAAAAAGAATGATCTTATATTGTTTGATGAAAATAAGTTCTTAAATTCCTTAACCAATGATTAGGGCTTGATTTGACTGATGGTTGCGGGGATTTCTTGAAATTTGTGGGCTGTTTTCATTAATTCAGGCTTTATTGAAAATAAAGAATATTGAGTTTTAGCCCTTTCGAATAGGTGTGTCGTATTTGAAAATAAAATTATTCATACATAAATGTCATTTTTGCAATTGTACTTTTGTCCTCAGCCTAAGTTCTTTAGTTTTTTTAATGGAGCTATTTTGATTTTTTCATGTAATAGTTCAGTGTCAAAAGTTACCTAATTTTGGCATGTGATTTTCTATAACTGGATAAATTAATTCAGGGGGGCCAGATATCGTTCTAATTAAATATTTGATAATTTTACTGGAAAACGAATTAATGATCTAAAAATTTAAGGTGAAGAGAAAATATCTCGAATGTACCCACACAAGTTTAAAAAGAAAGTGAAATGTGAAATCGGACGACTAAATAAATGTAAGAATAACCTAATTAAGTGGCCTGTCTCTTGTAGCACGAACATCGATCACTAATTTTCTATAAGAATATATATATTCATCCAAGAACAATATGTTAAAATTGACGTCACCTTTATAAATACTTAATCAGATAACAATATGTTATAATTACTTAGTACCCCATCTTTATAATTACTTAATCAGTAAATCAGATAACAATATGTAAAAATTGGGGTCTCATTTAATTAGTACCCATCTTCAATCAAATTATACTCATATAATATGGAAAATAATAAAAAGACGTTCAAGAAAGAGAAGATAGAAATTAGAAACCTTGACATATGAAAATGTTATCTAAATATCTGTAGGCGGGCCATTAAGACTAAGTAATGAAATAATCAGGGTTAGCTTTGAAACTCAACGAAATTAGAATATAATTTAATATAGTATCTCGACTCTTTTTAAACCACCACACATCACAAGAAGAAAACTTAGAACTTTGAAACCAGGATGTGGAATTGATTGATCAAAGGGAATTTCGAATGTCAATACTTTTAAATTTCTTTTATACTAGTTCTTACCAATTTTTTAAAAATATATATGTGTTATATTTAAAAGTTTGCATTTCGCTATCTATCCATTCGAATGATTCGATCATGAAAGGCCATAGGAGTGTTAAACAAACTCCAATTGAGAGAAAGTAAAAATGGGACAAGATTTAATCTAGCAACGCTATTAAATGCTAAACTCAATTGAACCCATAATATATCGACTTTACTCTAGCAACGCTATTAAATGTTTTGTTGACATGTGTTACCATTGGACTTCTCAACTAGCAAAAGTTAAGTAGAAATTCTTATGTTTTTAGACTTGTATAAATTGCAAGGAGAGTATTTAGCGATGATAATATTGTTTGATATCATCATTAATTATATGGCTAATCTGGACCAATCCAAAATTAGAAATAAATACAAAAAACAAAAAAAATTGAAGAGAAAACCAAAAAATAATCATTAAAAAGAGAAAGTAACAACACAATCTCAACCCGAACGCCAACAAAAACAACCCATAATTCCGACATCCATCTCTCTCTCTGATATATATATTGATCACAATCTGTCAGGGGGAAATTATAGGTCTCATTTTTTGTCTAATATTTTGGGATTCTTGGATTTAGAACTAAAAAGAATATAAAATTGATTTTTGATATGGGTTTCTTTCTCTATCTCAGATGAGAGAGGTGGCCATGATGGAGAAGAGGGTAAAACATGTAGATTGATATATGATTCCCACCTCCAAATCTTTTCTTTTTCTTTATTTTGATTGAAAATGGAAGTCAAACATTCAAAGGAGATTGCCACACATTTGAAATTTGGCTTGACTGTGGTTTTATCCCTCGGTGGGGCCCTCTATACCTATCACAGATTTAAAAATATCAAACTTCCTCAAGGTACAATATATTGCAATTTCACATGAATGAGAATATGAGATAATTCATTTCTTGACATTTTATGTATGTAGTATAGGTCATGGAAGAAATGTCGATTCAAGAAAGGAAATTAGCGATGATCAGGTGAAGAACATTTGTTGACATCTATATTTACATGTCAACCGAAGACATGTGTATGTCAGATACATTTCGTTGACATATAAATGTCTTCGTATTAACATCCTAAGTTGTTGATATAATTGTCAGTTATCAACTGATCATATCCCTAGGATTTCATATAGAAATTGGAATGTTTTTTTGGACTGCAGAATAATCAACAACATAGAAGAATCCTCTCGTTGAATTCCGAAGAGGATCTGTGTCTGAAGAAGAATGACTCCGACGAGGAGGAGCAGGAGCGGGAGATGCGTAGGCTACGCAACCGGGTGAAATTCCTTGAAGAGAAGGAGAGGAACCAGGAGCTCCAGCTCCTCGAATACTACGGGATCAAGGAGCAACAGACCGCGGTCATCGAGCTCCAGAACCGCCTGCAGTTGAACAGCATGGAGGCGAAGTTGTACAACCTCAAGATCGAGTCGCTGCTGCTCGACAACAGGCGGCTGGAGGCTCAGGCGGCCGACCACAACAATGCCACGGCCGAGCTGGAGGCCGCCAAGGCGAAAATCAAGACGCTGAAGAAGAAGCTGAGGGCAGAGGCCGAGAAGAATAAGGAGCAGATTCTGAGCCTGCAAGATCGGCTGGCGATGGTGCAGGATCAAGAGAAGAAGACGGCGGAGGTGGATGTGGAGATGAAGCAGCAGCTCGAGGAGGCGTGTGAGTTGAGGCTCGAGCTAGAGGAGATGAGGAAGTGTAGTGATATCTTGAAGCTGGAGAACATCGAGCTCACGCAGAAGCTCGAGTACGTGCAGATGCTCGCTGAGAACGCCGTCGATAACGAAGAGGTACGCCTTTTAGCGTGTCTGTTTTTATAAAAGAGTGAACTTCACAGAGAAACCGAAAACAAAACAAAATACTCATTTGATATCTTTTTTACCCTTCAATTTAAAAAGGGTATAAATGTCTTTTAACACCGATGTGGGACTTATTTTTCTAGTTTCAATTGCTAACAATGTGTTTGAATAATAGGTGATGGAGCTGAAGGAAGAGAACAGAGAGTGGAGAGAGGAGGTCGAGCGGATGAAGGCGGAGAAGGCGACAGACGTGGAAGAGTTGATCTTCCTCCGATGGATCAACGCGTGCCTCGGCAATGAGCTAAAGAACTACCAACCGGCCGGGAATAGCATTGCTCGGAACCTGAGCCCTAAGTCGGAGGAGAAGATAAAGAAGCTCCTACTCGAATATGCCAACAAAGAGCCAAAGACCATCGACTCCAACTACCTCGAATCCGACCAATGGTCTTCGTCTCAGAACTCGTGCATGACCGACGAGCGTGACTTGGATCTCCCGTCATCAAGCAAGCCCGGGAAGCCCAAAATTTTCGGCAGGCTAAGACGACTACTCCTCGGGAAAAGCTCCCGACGCCAGACTCCCTTGACGGATCGCACCCCGTCCGCGGGTACTATCCCGGGACGCTTGTCGTGCGAATACCCGGCGGGCTCACCAAGGGTGGTAGACGCCGGGGGCAATGACATCATCAAGGCGTCGTCGATCCTGTCGAGGAGCGGGTCCCGCAGGTCCTTCGACGTCCCAAGATCATACTCCCGAGGGAATATGACCATGGCCGCGACCAGTAGTGGGTCGCGGCCGCGGAGTAGCAACGTGGATGATCCATCCAGTTTAATAAATAGAATCGATGCGTTGGCCGATTACGAATCGACAAGTTGGTCAACGGGAGACCAAACATCTTCGAAAGAGGAATTAAAGAAATTTTCAGAGGCTTTGAAAGATTCACGCTCCAAATATTCCTTTAGGAGTTCGTTTGAATCTACCTCTTAATTTTCTAATTTTGTGAGTTATGATGTTCATAGTAAGAGCTAGTGTCTAATTTTGAAAAAACTTAGGATTTCTTAATCTATATTTTCAATTTAATTACTGCTATATGTTTATTTTTTTTTGGCTATTTTCTTACTTTTATTTCTAAGTTAAATGTTTTTAAAATTTTTTGTTAAATGTTGTGTGACATGGTAAGCGCATGACTAAATTACTCGTTGTACGTTCCTTTCATAATTCTAATATTTAATGTGTTCTCTTGAAACCCAAATTTTAACGGAATTAATTTTATATTAGCAGTACTACTTTTATTGAAATAGTATGAGATCTGTTGTCCTGGGCGCCATCACATGAGTGATATAGAGGCCACTACTTATGTGGCAGTGGAATAATAAATTTTCCTATTATTTTTTAATTTATTATCATTAATAATCTCTCTCTACTATAAATTGATGTAATGCACCTCATCTCTATCAGCTATAGAGGTGGGGAATTATACCGAAATACCAGACTTACCATATCGAAAAAATACCGAAAATACCGATTTTTTCGGTTTACTGTAGTTTTCAGTACAGGATCATACCGCACCGAACCTTTCGGTACGGTAACAGTATTAGATTTCATATACCGCGGTATACCGGTATATACCGGCATACCGAATTGTCGATATATACCGATGCTTCGATATAACGATTGATTATTATATATAAACATATTACGTCATATTTATACTAAAATTTAAAAAGAATGACTGTATGAACAAGATTTGATTGGGATGAAGTTTAATTGTTTTGGACTTTTTGAAGTAGTTGAACAATAGAATTATTTTTTAAATATTTTGAGTATAATAGATTTTTTTCCAGTATAACAAGTATAACGGTATGTCGTACCACAGTTCGGTATACCGCACTTTTGCAGTATACCGAACTGCGGTACGGTATACCGAAAGCACGGTATGTTAACGGTATCAAAAACTACCTTACCAAATTATGGTATACCGAAAAATTTGGTACGGTATCGATATGGTGTTTTGTCATACCGTAACTTTCGGTACGGTATATGATATAGCACTCATGGTACGGTATACCGTACCGAACCATTCCTAATAAGTACTCATGCAGGTAATAAATATCCCCAGTATTCTGAAATCTATACAACACAGTTCGCTGCATAACTAAGCTTATCTTACCCGATTTATTGTTCAATATTCGGCGAAAAACTTTTTTTTCTCTCTTCGTCTCAATCTTTCATTCTTCCTTGCCAAATTTCTTCCTTTTTGGCATGCAATTCTCCACAAATCTTTTTTGATTGGTTTCAAGATTTGGGTTGTGAGTTTTGCGTCTCTCGCTTTGCAATTAATCTGAAATTTTTAGGAGGAGAGTTGAAGGGGTTTTATATTTCTCGCTCTGCAATTTTGTGATTTTTGAAATTGTAGGAGAAGTTGTGATTTCATTGTCAATTTACTTATTATTTTTTGATACACATTTCATTGTCGATTTATTTTAGTACCATGTCGTTTTAGTAATGATATACATTAATATCGATGACATTATGAGTGAGCTATGCACTCGAACTTTTAATAAAGGAAATTATTATATTATATCAATTAGGAATAAAGATTGAATATTATGGGAAAAATAATTACCAGAGTAGTAGTACTATTTAAGGTTTAAGCTCGGCTATCATAATTTTGAGTTAGGTATTGTTCAATTTTGATTATGTATAAGCACATCTAATCAAAGGTAAATGAATAAAAACAACACATGTATAATACATGTATCTATTTTCATCTTTCATTATAACTTTCATTTCCTTTTGATATATAAATTTTAAGGAAATGGTAGAGTACGAATGTAATTTCAAATAACAAACACTATATTAAGCCGAAATCCAATTTCTTGTCGCTAACGTTGTAACGTTACAAATTTTATATCCAAAATAAGTCATAAAAAATAAACAAATAACGATGGCATATAAAGTAGCAAAGAGGAATTTTGAAGAAGAAAAGTGAAGAGAGATGGATTCCAAGAATAATGGAGGGCGTTAGGATTTGGTGCCATTCAATGTGTCCACATTCCTCTCTGTCGTCACGTGGGAGGGTGTTAGGCGGCCCTAGCATCTTCCCACGTGAAGACGAGTTTCTAAGTAGAACCTGTTCAACAAATCATCACAAAGTAATAGCAAAATAAAGTAGAAAGTAGAGTACTACTAGCAAGAACTATGGATTGAATCAAACCAAAGCATGATTGACAAAGTTCATATTATGTGTGCATCCAATAAACTTTTCCCACAGCAAAAAAAACTTGTCATTGTAATAGTGATGGGGTACGGACTAAACAAGCCCAACAGCAGTGACGGCCCATCAGCCCAAAGCCCAAGGAAGAGTATCAGTTCGGCATTACCAAAGAGTTCGGCCCCAGCCTACAGCTCGGTAAAAGCCGACCAGTCAAGCTCTACTCTCAGATCGGCTAAAGCTGCTCGGCAATAGTTCAGCAGTTCGGTCTCAGTATTCGACCGAACTGGAAAATAGTCAACTCATGCAGGATCACATGCAGGATAGTGGACCAAGTACAGAGATAGTGGACTCATGCAGGATCTCATGCAAGATAGTGGACCCATGCAGGATCTCCATGACCTCCACGACATCCACAACCATCATTAGTGGTGATGCAAGCCACGATCTTAGTTCAATGTATAAATAGAACTTAGATCAGATAGAAAAGGGTTAAGTTCTAAAGAAGCTCTCTAGACATAAAAGATCAAATAGCAAGTCTGTATTGTAAGCTGTAGAAAACAGATCAAGCAATACAACTCTGCCCTCTTTTCTTCCCGTGGACGTAGATTTACCTCAGTAAATCGAACCACGTAAATCTCTGTGTCGTGATCTGTATTTTCCTGCATTCATCACCATCAAAAATTCGCCAAACCATCACTGGCGCCGTCTGTGGGAAACAGAGAACCAAATTTGTGATAAAGCGAATTTTTGACCCTTTTTCCACCCCAAAAAAATGCATACCAGATCACATACTACCCGTAATACCGTTCGTGATAACCGTGAGGAAGCTAGTCCAGCTCGCAGGTCTGAAAAACGGCCTCGGGAGACATCTACCTCCGGTTCTCACGAAGAAGGAACAAGCCACTCCAGGAGAGATCGCACCGAGTCTTCCCAGCAGCCCGATTTAAATGAAGCTGTCAAGCTGTTCTTGGCTGAGAAGCAGGATGAGTTCTTAACCTTCCTGCAGAAGAGCCAACAGCCGGAGAAGACAACGGCGGATTCTCCCTCCTCATCCAGACATGAAAGTCACTACCGCAGTAGTGACGTGTCTTCCAGGAGAAAGAATCCTCAACCCCGACATGTTCCTGTTCCTCCTCGGTACCGGAACCACAGGAGAACTCCATCTCCTCCGTACCGAAGAGATGTCGGGTTCGCCATGTACGGAGCATTAAAGACTCCGTTCTCGGACGATATCACCCGAACTCCTTTGCCGCGGAACTACCGGACACCGTCAATGACTTATGACGGGTTGGTGGATCCTCATGACTTCCTGGGACGCTATCAGTATAACATGGCGAACCAGGGTCTCAATGAGGTCCATATGTGCAAGCTGTTCCCCGAGCTGCTTATCGGGAACGCGAGAAGGTGGTTCGATAGCCTCCCCCAAGGCAGCATTAGATCTTACCGAGATCTAATGGATGCTTTCCACAGGAGGTTCTTTCAGAAAGCGGAAGCCCGGATCACTTCGGCTCAGCTGCTTTCTATACGTCAAGGTCGCGACGAAAAGATCAGCGACTTCATGACGAGATTCCACAAGGAATGCCTACAAGTAGATGATCTCAACGATCTACTTGTCATTTCGGCATTCCAAAATGGAATCCTGCCCGGAGCTCTCTACAGAAAGCTCGTGGAGTGCGGTCCGCAAACAGCTCAAGAAATGTGGGACATTGCGGACCAGTTTTCTCGTGCGGATGAGGCAGACCGTCGAAAACGGTCTTTAGACAGCTCATCCCGAGAAGAGAAAAAGAAGCCCGATCAAAGCGGCCAGGTGCTTCCTCGCCGAACTCCTTTTGAAAGAATTCAAAGGGCACCGGTACAAGGCAGATTGGGGCCACGTCTCAATCCTGAGAAGCCGCCCGCTCAGTTCGTACCATTAAACAAGTCAAGAGCGGAAATTTTCGAACTACATTCCGATATGTTCGAAAAACCAAAGCGGATGACGAAATCAGCCGCGCGGCGACCTCAGGATCAATATTGCTCCTTCCATCAAGCCCACGGTCACGATACCGAGGAGTGCCGAAATTTGGCTGCAGGTATTGATGTTCTTGTGAAAACAGGAACGTTAAAAAAATACCAAAGCAAGCAGCCGAAAAAGAACAAAAGGCAGAGAGGTGCGAACTGCAATCCTCAGGATCCGAAAAGGCATGAGGATCCCGAAGACGACGACGAGCCGCAATATGATGGAGTAATCCAGACTATTGATGCTCTCCCTGCCGGGAAGACTAAGTCGTCCCTAAAAGCAGAACGCAGAGGTTCCAATCAAGAGGAGCCAACACATAAAAGGCTGAAGAAAGACGAAGTGATTACATTTTCAGATGCCGATCCCGTCCCAGCCATCTCTCCTCACCAAGACGCTATTGTCATTCAAGCCGGAGTGGCAAACAAACTGATCCACAGAGTATTTGTGGATACAGGAGCGTCAGTCAGCATTCTTTTTAAAGAATGTTTCGATAAAATGGAAGTGGATCCAGCTCGGCTCAGTCCGGCTCCACTTCCTCTGAAAAGTTTCGCCCAGGAGGACACCCGCCCTGAAGGTATTATCAGCCTTCCGATCACGGTGGGAAAAGCGCCTACAAGCTCCAATACGATGATCGAGTTCTTTGTGGTGAAAGCTCGGTCCCCGTACAACATCATCCTGGGGAGAGACTGGCTCAACACAGTTCGGGCCGTTTGCTCTACTTATCACCTCACCATCAAGATCCCCACTAAAGGTGGGATAGCGGTCATCCGAGGTGATCAAAAGAGAGCAAAAGAATGTCTGCAGATTGCGCTTAAAAGTGCCGAGCAATCAGTTCGGCACCATCAAGCATAGCAATCACAGCAACCGGAGTCAGAGGCAAGCGAGATGACCGAAGTCACTTCAGAGCCGAACTCAATGACCGTTCAGTTATACGAAGATGATCCATCCAGAACGGTCAAGATCGGCTTCGCAGGAACGCCTCTACTCCGGGAAAAGACCATTCAGCTCCTCAAGGAGTACAAAGATGTCTTTGCATGGTCTCCGTTGGACATGACCGGAGTGCCCCCCGAGGTAATCACTCATCGGTTAAATATTGATCCTTCAATCCGGCCAGTAAAACAGAAGCAAAGACTCTTTGCGGCAGAAAGAAGCCAAGTCATCCATGACGAAGTCCGCCAATTACTAAAAGCGGATGTACTATTCGAGGTGAAATATCCTTCTTGGGTGGCCAATCCTGTGATGATCAAGAAAAAAGAAGGAGGATGGCGGATGTGCATAGATTTTACCGATCTAAACAAGCACTGTCCTAAAGATTGCTATCCCCTTCCGAATATAGATAAAAAAGTAGAAGCTTTGATCGGCTTCGAAATTTTCTGTTTTCTTGATTTATACAAAGGATATCACCAAGTGTTGATGGATGAGAGTGACGCTCCGAAAACAGCTTTCATTACCGATTTCGGCATTTTCGCTTATAAAAAGATGCCATTCGGTTTAAAGAATGCCGGAGCCACTTATCAAAGGATGGTAGACAAGCTTTTTCGGCACCTAATCGGAAAACAGGTTGAAGTGTATGTCGACGACATAGTTGTCAAAAGCAAAAGCACTTCGGAGTACGAAGACAACCTCAAATCCACTCTCGACGTACTCCGAAAAGCCAACCTCAAACTCAACCCCCAAAAATGTACCTTTTTGGTAGATTCGGGAAAATTTCTGGGTTGTTGGGTTTCAAAGGACGGACTCAAGGCAAATCCCTCAAAAGTTCAAGTTATTCAGAACATGGCGATGCCGAAGTCCATACACGATGTGCAAAGACTAACTGGATGTCTAGCCGCATTGAATAGATTCCTTTCCCAAGCAGCCGAAAAGCAACTGCCGTTCTTCAAAGTGTTAAAAAAGGCACCAAAGTTTGAGTGGGGAGCCGAGCAGAAAAAGGCTTTTGACGAGCTCAAAAGTTATTTAGCCGAGCTTCCAATTCTCTCTGCTCCAACAGATGCCGAAGTGATTTTCTTATACTTAGCGGCATCCGATCAAACCATTAGCGCGGTGCTTGTACGAGAAGAAGGCCTAAAGCAGTTTCCCATCTACTTTACAAGCCGAGCATTAAGAGGTCCAGAAACAAGGTATCAACCTCTGGAAAAAATTGCTCTGGCGTTAGTAAATGCAGCAAGGAGACTGCGGCCATACTTCTATGCTCACAAGGTATGCGTCTTAACCGATCTGCCTCTTCGGCAAGTTTTGACCAAGCCAGAAGCATCAGGCAGAATCGCCAAATGGGCCATAGAGCTGGGAGAACACTCAATCGAGTACCTACCTCGAAAAGCCATCAAGGGACAAGCCTTGGCAGATTTTCTTGCAGAGGCCAAGTTCGATCAAGCAATCCCTGTCATTGCCGAACAGAAAAATTCTGCCAATGCCGAACTAGCACAGCCCTTGGAATCCGAAGAAGAGCCGCCGGACTGCTGGAGCGGATTCGTAGATGGAGCTTCGAATAAAACGGGAAGTGGAGCTGGTATTCTGCTTATCGCTCCCGATGGACACGAGGTAACCTATTCACTTCGGTTCTTATTCCCAACCACTAATAACGAAGCCGAATACGAAGCCCTCCTTGCCGGACTCCAGCTAGCGCAAAGTCTATGTATCAAGTCTCTCAAAATCCATTGTGATTCACAAGTCATAGTGAATCACATGTTGGGTACAAGTGAAGCCCGTGATGAGAGGATGAGGAAATATTTAGACAAAGCGCAAAGCATTAGCCGAAGTTTCTCTTATTTTCGGATAATCCGCATTCCCAGAGCAGAAAACAGCCGAGCAGATACTTTAAGTAAGTTAGCCGCATGTCCAAGCTCAAAGGTGGAGGAATTGATGCATCGAAGCATTGATGAAGCTGAGGTACATTCAGTAACCAGCTCGCCGAACTGGATGACGCCGATCTTACAGTATCTAGATCAAGGACAACTGCCCGAGGATAAGAGAGAAGCTCGGAAAATCACATGCCGAGCACTTCGGTACGAACTTCATGGAGGAGTCTTATACAGAAAGTCCTACCTTCAGTCGTTATTACGATGTATAGGGCCAGAAGAGACGGACTACATCCTCAGAGAAGTTCATGAAGGATCGTGCGGCAGCCACATCGGAGCTAGAGCTTTAGCTAAAAAAGTTCTAAGATGGGGATATTATTGGCCAACCTTGGTACAAGAAGCAGTGCAGCTCGTCAAGACATGCCCGAAGTGCCAAATCCATGCAAATATCCCAAGGATGCCGCAGACCGATCTATCCACTATGCAAAGCCCTTGGCCTTTTATGCAATGGGGTATAGACATAGTAGGACCACTACCACAAGCTCCTCGGCAAATAAAATTCCTAATCGTTGCCGTGGACTACTTTACGAAGTGGGTGGAAGCTGAACCATTAGCTACGATAACGAGCTCGAAGGCATTGGATTTCGTCTGGAAGAACATAGTGTGCCGATTTGGCATACCCCACATCCTCATCTCGGATAACGGGACTCAGTTCACCGACAAGACGTTCAAGAATTGGTGCCAAGAGCTGAATATTCAACAGCGGTTCACTTCGGTCTCTCATCCACAAGCAAACGGACAAACGGAGGTAACAAATCGTATCCTGGTGAAAGGGTTAAAAGCTCGGTTAGAACAAGCCAAAGGACAATGGGTAGAAAATCTCCCTCAAGTCCTATGGTCCTACCGAACTACACCCACAACCTCCAACGGTGAAACTCCGTACAGTCTTGTGTACGGCACTGAAGCCGTGATTCCGGTGGAGATCGGCATACCCAGTCCCCGAACTCTAAATTTCTCAGCAGAAATGAATGACGACGGACTGAGAGCCGAGCTAGATCTTGCCGAAGAAAGAAGAGAATTGGCATGCATAAAAGCAGCCAAGTACAAGGAGCAAGTAGCCCGGTATTACAACCAAAGGGTGAAGAAGCTGCAATTTCAAGTGGGAGATCTCGTCTTGAGAAACAACGAAGTAAGCCGAGCAGAAAAGCTGGGCAAGCTCGAACCCACATGGGAAGGTCCGTATCGGGTGTCAGAAGTCCTCGGCAAAGGGTCTTACAAATTGGCTCACATGTCAGGAGAACAGGTACCCCGAACATGGCACATTTCCAACCTCAAGAAGTTCCATTTGTAAGAGACAGTCCGGTCAGTCAGTCTTGAGTCCTGTTCGGTCAATGTGCTTTCTTTGGTTTGCTTGGTCTTTGTTTGTCTCTGTGCGTTTTGTCTGTGTGTTTTGTCTGTCTCTGTGCGTGTCGTCTCTTACAAATGTTACTGAGGTATCTTGTTCTTCGAAGGCTGATCCCCTTCTTAGAACATATACAAGCCAACGATTGTGAAGTCCAAGCTTCTAAAGAGGATACAAGACCACAATTCAGCTTAAGAATCAAGCACTTCGTCTGAAACGAACTGCAACAAAAGTCCGATTCACGCGATAAAACTTGCCTGAATTAGGACAAGGGAAAGTCCGATCCACGCGATAAAACTCGCCGAATTAGGACAAGGGAAAGTCCGATCCCCAAATTAGGACAACGGAAAGTCCGATCCGAGCGATAAAACTCGCCAAATTAGGACACAAACCAAGTCCGGTCAAAGAAGAGTTTACTTCATAAGACCGAGGACAAACATCAACTTACCCCGTACCTTTATCCAGAATGCCAAAGTGACTCGCTTCGCCGAAGTGATTCACTTCGTTTTTCGGGGGGGGGTAGTGATGGGGTACGGACTAAACAAGCCCAACAGCAGTGACGGCCCATCAGCCCAAAGCCCAAGGAAGAGTATCAGTTCGGCATTACCAAAGAGTTCGGCCCCAGCCTACAGCTCGGTAAAAGCCGACCAGTCAAGCTCTACTCTCAGATCGGCTAAAGCTGCTCGGCAATAGTTCAGCAGTTCGGTCTCAGTATTCGACCGAACTGGAAAATAGTCAACTCATGCAGGATCACATGCAGGATAGTGGACCAAGTACAGAGATAGTGGACTCATGCAGGATCTCATGCAAGATAGTGGACCCATGCAGGATCTCCATGACCTCCACGACATCCACAACCATCATTAGTGGTGATGCAAGCCACGATCTTAGTTCAATGTATAAATAGAACTTAGATCAGATAGAAAAGGGTTAAGTTCTAAAGAAGCTCTCTAGACATAAAAGATCAAATAGCAAGTCTGTATTGTAAGCTGTAGAAAACAGATCAAGCAATACAACTCTGCCCTCTTTTCTTCCCGTGGACGTAGATTTACCTCAGTAAATCGAACCACGTAAATCTCTGTGTCGTGATCTGTATTTTCCTGCATTCATCACCATCAAAAATTCGCCAAACCATCAAATAACAACTCCATAAGCCAAAGATCAAAAGCTATCTCAACATGAACAAGACTGTGGTTGGTGATCACAAGCAAACCAGTTTTTCACTGCGTCTTGGTGGTGCTTGGTTCATCCGTCTCGGCAGGGAATGACACTCCCTCAACTGTATCACAAAACACAAACACATAAAATTCTATGTTTATTCCATAAACCTTTTCAAAGTAGAAATGAAATGTGAGAGAAGCCACTTGTTTGAGTTTGGATATAATTCATCACTTTATCCCTAATACTCTCTTCCATCTCAGTAAGACATTCCGTCAAACTGTCCGGATGATGGAGGCGGATTTTTTGCAACAGAAGGGTTGCCTTGTCCTTGATGAAAACGCTTATTAACGATGGGATTTCCTTGACCATCCTAGCAACTGCATCCTCATTGCTAGAAGGATTGGTATTACTACCTTCGGGTAGATGGATTCTATGTTTCTTGCATCAGGCGTCTATGATGACGCGGTTTGGTACGAGAGCAGAGACACACAGTTTAACATACTCCCGAAATTTATCCCATTCTCCAATGATGGAGGCTAGATATGAGTATTCATCGAAAAGAACATATTGAAGAAAATGAATAAATATCACCAATTTCTGGGCATATTCACATTTAGACAAAGAAATTACAAAAATAGATTTAAATGTCAATTTGTTTGATTAATCTAATAGCAGTAGTAAACATAGAATTTAATGTGTGGGTTTTGGGTTTCGAAATTGGACCCTAAGAGCCGATCAACCCATCCTATGATCGGGCACCCTATCGGCCCCATACACAGGCGGAACCCCAATTCCCCCGAAACCCGAACTCCACCCAATTTTGAAATTCCCTCCTTCAACAAAGGGATCCAATTCACCGCAGGGAACTAATTCGCCCCCAGGTTCACTGCTTTCTTTTTTTTTTTTTTTTTAACACCATCACGGTGGGGGGTTAAGGCGGACCCCCAACATGTATATATCAAAAACCATCAAAAGAACATACATCAACCAAGCCCAAAAGTGACTCGGTTCGCACGAGAGATACAAATTACAAGAGCTAACAAAGCTACTATGGTATCCCCACAGACCGGGTACTAACCATCTAACTAACTAGAAAACAAACATAACAAAGCTATACATCAAAATAATACCAAGGATGATGGCCAAAAGCAGGCAAAATCCAAAGGAAAACAAAAAACCATAAATAAAAATCACGAACCATGTGAAGTAGTCATCCATCTCGATATCTGAATCTGAAGTTCGGATAGCCCAACTGGTCCATCCTCACGAGCGACTTCAAATACCGAGGCGCTGAATCCGCATCAAAGAAGCTGATGGCAGGGGTCTGGACCCCCCTACCTGCCAAAAAATCTGCTGGCCGGTTGCCCTCTCGAAAGATGTGAGAGAACATAAACTGTATCTGAGCGAGCAAAGTGCGAATGCGAGCCATGTGATGTCTCACATCCGCTGCACCTCCGCGTCCTGATGTGAACACCGCGACCACTGCTGCCGCATCCATCTCGACCCAAACCTGCGATGAGAACTGCATAGCCAAAGTCAGCCCGTGAAGAAGAGCTAAGAGCTCCGCCTCGAAGGCCGACCCAGCTACGAGGGGCGTGCAAAAGGCCCCCAGGAGGGAACCGTCTGAACCACGAACCACTCCCCCACCGCCTGCCTGTCCCGTCGAGCTAGAAAAGGCCCCGTCGGTGTTCAGCTTCACCCAAGGATCGTCGGGTGGATGCCAAAGCACTTGCAGGGACCTCAGAACTCGCCGGCGAGGAGGAACCGAAGGCATGAAGTCGACAGCCGGAGAGCAACCGCGCCAATGAATGGACAGAAGCACGCCCGCCGCCACCAACGTCCGCAAATGCCGAACAACCTGCCAAATAACATGAGAAGAACGAAAAGAAATGCCGCGGTGCTTGCAGCTATTCCTCTCCGTCCAAATGAACCAGTATACCAAACAGGGAATAATGAAGCTGATGTGCAAGGCGATGGCCCTGTGAGAGGACCTCCACCAAAAACCTAATCTAAGAGCAAAATCAGTGCACGTGTGAATGTGTGTACTAATGTAAGGGAACCAGCCATCAAAGTAATCCCAAACCGATCTCGCCAGAGGACTCGGCACAAACAAATGCTGAAAAGACTCGACTGAAAAAGAAGAGACACAACACAGACACTTGGAAGCGAGAGAGATACCACGAGCCTGAACATAACAATCAACAGGGAGCCTGTGGAGGAGGAGGCGCCAGATGAAGACAGAGATGGTAGGGGTCAGCCCAGCATTCCAAACCATGCGAAGTCCGACATGTCTAGGGGACCGTGTCCGGATGAGCTCCCAAGCTGAGGCCGTCGAGAACTCGCCATCGCCAGTGAGGCTCCATCGCATCACATCCGTTTCCCGTATTTCACCGGGAACCAATATGACAACCTCCCTCAATTCTCCGAAAATGCCTTTGTCGGAGCTAGTAGACCGCTGACCCCACAGGCGTTCCAATGGAACATTGGAAGAGGAATTGATCCGAATTACGGAGACGTGATCTACCGGTCAGAAAAGTTGACTTTATTCTTATTTATCGCATTTTATTTGATACCAACAATTAAAAATGAAATATACAAATATTGACGACGTGGAAATGAAATGGAAAGTGAGATAGACTCTTTCATCGCAGTAAGAAAAGCCATTTATAAGAGTGTCCATTTATAAGAAAGGCCCTTGAGAGTGGTGCGGAACAGCCACGCCACAGCCACAAAAACTTGTCTACAGCCACAAAAACTTGTCCACCCCAATAACAGCCACGCCACAGCCACGGATCACATTATTTTATCAATTAACATTATTTTATCAATTATTGGTATATTTTAATGGGATTAGAACAAAATTAATTGGACACTAATAAATAGAATAGAATGGATTGAAAAAAATGAATTGGGAATAAATATTTTATAGATAAAAATTGAAAAATAAAAAAACAATTCAAAAACTTTTCGGCCGGCAGTCTGTAGTGGACCGCCGTGGCGGTCGCCGCTCCTCCGCCGGGACCGCCTCTTCCACGCCGACATTGAAATTTCAAATTATAAAATACAAGTCCTGACAATAAAATCTTGCATATTAATTCATGTATTTACATCCAACTTATACTTTTTTGTGTACAAAGGATCCTAAATTGAATATAAGGCTTGTTTATTAATACCCTCAACTTTTACATGAGACTTTAGAGAACTGAATTTTTGGCCACCAACTAAAATTACAATTTCCATAAATACGGCTGTTTTATTTCATGCGTCGTATCGAAGTTGAAACATTTGTTATGAGTACAAAGATATAAAAATGAGTATACAATGTATTAGGTGAAAATAATAAAATAAAGGAAAGACTAATTAAAACTGATAAATAAAGTAATATAAATTACTAAAGACGTGGTACTTAATAGTAAGTACTACTATATGATCAACAACAAAGTGAGAAATACTATTAAATGTGTTGATTTTTGTTGTTGAATTAAAATAATTCAACTATAATGAGACGATTAAATAAGGAATATAATTCAATTATGGTGAGATAGATGAGGTACAAAATTCAGTAAATAGTGAAAAGGGACATAGAAAAAAATATTACTACCTTCGTCCCGCATTAATTTTACTACCTTCGTCCCGCATTAAAATAAGAGAAAAATATTACTACCTTCGTCCCGCATTAATTTTAGAAAAAATATTTTCTAAACTTGTTTTGTAAAAATGATAATAAATAGTTAAAATTAGAGAAACAGTAAAATAAGAGAAAAATAAGATAGAGAAGAGTCTTTTTTACATTATCCCGGATCAGCTGAGATCATCTGAGGGCCCTTTTCATGACTTGTTAACGAACTCATATCTAAAGAATTCATAAATTTTATTTTAATTTTGAAATAATATGACACCGTTGACTAAATGAAACAACAATTTGTGGAGTAATCATAGCGTGTTTTAATTTCATTTTCATTTTCATTTTCTATTCATTTAACATTAGTATTCATAACGTGTTTTCATTTTCATACCCCTAATTCCTACATACGAAACAAATAAATCTGAAACACAACCATAAATCACTAATAAAGTTATTCGTGAAATATATGAAGGTTCATTTATATCGCATTCCTGGGTATATTTTTGTCTAAGTATTCTTGTTCGTAAATATATATAGCCTCATTTGGGTTTTTATAATTACTTATGTTAAAAAATTCAAAAATCGTGGACCAAAAATATGATATTTAAAATAATGTACTTACATTTATTTCCAATGATATTAAAACTGACATGAGTAAAAAATGCATAAGATGAAGCCCAACAATTTTTAATTGTACCAAATTAGGGTATCGCCTTTAACGGAGTATTGTTTTTCTTTGTGTTTGTATTCAATATATATCCATATTTTATTTTTTATGTGAGGAATATCTTAAAAATGAATTAATAAAATGGGCCAATTGAAGACAACTAGATATCCATTTTTGAATGGAGCCCAATCGTTAAAAACCGGATTTATTGTACGGATAAAGCTACGGGTGTGCATTCGGGTTTCGGTTCGGTTTTTTGTCAAAACCGAACCAAAACCGAAAAACCAAATTTAGTTCAAAATCCAAACCGAACCGAACCCGAAAAACCGAAAAACCGAAACCGAAAAACCGAAAACCGAACTTAAAAAACCGAAAAACCCGAACAAAACCGAAAAAACCGAAAAAATAAATATAATATTAATATATATATATATATGTGTGTGTAATTTATTTTATTTTATATATACTAATAGAATATTTATATATAATATAAAATTAATAATATATATAATATATATAATATAGTAGAATTTATTAAAAGAATATACTATATATCATATATAATATAATATATTAAATTAATAGAATATATATATAATTCGGTTATTCGGTTTTTTTCTTCGCCCGAACCGAACCGAACCGAAAAATTGAAATTTTTGTATTTTCAAAACCGAACCGAACCGAAAAACCGAAATAACCGAACCGAATTTCAAAATTTCGGTTTGGTTCGGTTCGGATATTCGGTTTCCGGTTTTTTTGCTCACCCCTAGATAAAGCTCAGTTTAAATAGTTATACATTTTTACACATTATATTTTAAGAAAAAATAGTTTAAAAAATATAATACCCCTACTAAATTATTATGTATCAAAAATAGATAAAAATTTATCAAAAATTAGAATGCAAATATTGATTAAAATTTTGGAATATCTAATAGTACAAAAACTGCAAACATAAATTAATAACATGGAGTAATTAAGAATGTAATCCTTTATAGTTCTATAGTAAAACTGACACTAAAAACTTTTCCAAATATAAATATGCTGTAATAAAGACATTTTCTTTTAGTATATTATAAATATAACTATATTTGAATAGATGTTGCATATTGTAATACATGCATGTCATAAAAGTAATACTCCTACATAATATATTAAACCATTATTCTTACTGTTTAGGATTAGCAATATATTTAATTGCATCAGCAGTTCAGCACTGCCCCAAAAATTGTTTTACTACTTCAAATACTTCATTTTAGGATGAAAATTTTGTAGAATTTCTTTGAAAAATATAAGAAGCTTTCGTCTAATTAATAAGATAATACTTTCTGTATCTCATGATTTTTTAAGGTAGAAAAAGTCTTATTTCACACTGAATCTTTTTGTCGATCTTTTAACTTAACAAAATGTCATATTTCTAGGGCTGGCAAATCGTGCGGATTGGGTCGTTATCGGGTCAACCTGATAATGACCCAACCCAATAAGGCCTAACCTGAATCCGACCTGTTAAGGAAACTGTAAATCCGAACACGAACCCGACCTGCTACCTTCAAATCCGAACACGACCCGCACCCGACACGAACCCGTTATCGACACGATATAATATGGGTTGACACGACACGATAACAACCCGAACCTGATATTACACGATTTAAACTTAATATTACACGATTAAACCTTAATTTTAACCTAATTTACACAATTAAAATTCGTTTTATACCATTTAAACCTAATTTATAAGAAATTAAAACATTAAAGTAATATATATTTTTTTAAATAATAATAAAAATAATAATATTATTTATTAATGGGTTACCCGCATCCGACCCGCATCCGACCCGAACCCAACCCAACCCGAAATTATCGGGTTCTTAATGGGTCAACCCGATAAGGACACGGATCCAATAAGACTTGACCCCAACCCAATAATTTCGTGCGGATTCGTGTCGGATTATCGTGTCGTGTCGAAAATTGCCAGCCCTACATATTTCCGAGAAAAAATTTCATGGTCTAGCTACACCACATTAGCAATCTGATTTAGTGCGTCTCACTAATATTTCTTTGCCAAATGAAATTATATTAGGTTCCACTTCAAGCTGGAGCATACATGGTCAAATGGATTTTAAAGGGAAAAAATTGATTATTTATGGAAATTTCTATAATTCCCGTGTTACGTTTGCAAGATTGTATCCCGGGTTAAATATGTAGTGTGTTTGGTTCATGAGATAACTCAATCCTAGATGGATAATCATGGGATATTTACTCATAGCTAAACCCCCTATGACTAAAATAATCTCACAATTCAATCTTAGATTATATCTTGGTATTATTTTATCAAGTAAACCCAACACCACCAATAGTACTATGTATACAACCATATATATGCACAAGCTTAATATTTATTCATATTTTATAAATTCAGTACATAAGCTATAACTCGAGTACATATTTATCCATACTCCCTCCGTCCACAAAGTTTGTCCTATTTTATCATTTTCATCCGTCTCACAAAGTTTGTCCCAATTGGAATCTTTCCAATAATAAACATTAAATACACCCCTCAATCTCAATGTTGAAACCTTATTCCAATACACACCTCCATTTAATATAAAGTCAAACAATTCTTAAAACCCGCGCCGGGTCAAACTGAGACAAACTTTGTGGGATGGAGGGAGTATTTTATACTCACTACATAATTTTGTAGAATCAGTAGCATCAAAATTTAGAGTTCATAATTTCAGTTAAGCAAATATGTTACTTTGCGCATGTTCAAGTTTTTTTATCTTCGTTACTTTTAACTCTTTCTGTCCGTGAATATGAATCTTGTTTTTCTATTTTAGTCCGTCCATGAATAGGAGTTCCGGATCACTTTTACTATAAATGATAATAGAGTCTCACCTTCAACTAACGATCCACTCACATTTCATTTAAAACTTTTTTCCACTCACTTTTCTTAACATTTCTTAAAACTCGAGCCACTAAGAAATGAGACTCTTAATGGCGAGAAGAAGTATTATTTTTATAGTTAAGTTACTACTATAAAATACTATATATAACTAACTATGTCTATTAAAGTTTATTTTCTTAGTTTTATAGTTGATGTTTAATTGTTAACATAATCTCATTAGTTGTATAAAAATAAGATTGTTATCATTGTATTTGAATCAGTATTTTAATTTCTTAAAATTGATATTAAAATAATTCCTTCGTCCCTTATAATTCGTCACCATTTGATCTGGCACGGGTTCTAAGAAATATAATAGAAAATGGGTTGAAAAAGTTAATGACGTGTGAGTCCTACTTTTATATATTAATTTTTTAATAAAATGTACAAGAAAATTAATTAGTAGAATGTGGGGTCTACCAGTCTCTTTCTCCACATGATTTTTAAAGGATTTGAAAGCAGCAAATGCATATGACTTTTCAACCAAAAAATTCACCTATGCTTTTCTACTAAAATCATCTATAAAGCAAATCAGATACTGCCTTTTATGGTTGTTGGAGATTAGAGAGATTGGTCCACATAAGTTTGCATGAACAAGTTCCAATTTCTGGGATGCTCTCCATGTACCCGTTTTGGGAATTGAATCTCGATGTTGTTTTCCCTTCAAGCAATCAGTACAAACATCGCTGGACTCAGTGAACTTAGGCAAACCCCTCACCATTTCTTTGAATTGCAAAGTCTTGAGGCCTTTATAGCTGAGATGACCATATATATGATACTATAACTGAGCTAGATCTTTTGTTGTTGCTTGAAGACACACTTCCTCTTTTGGTTGCTTATTAGTGACTTCAAATAGCAAAATAAACATTCTATTTGCAATCATGTTCGTTTGAATGATCAAACCTCTTGATGGATGGTATATTTTGCATTGATTTGACTAAATTAGAATGGCTAACCCTTTTTCTTGCACCTGCCCAACACTTAGAAGATGATTCTTCAACTCCGACTGATACGAGTAAACTCGTATAAGAGAATAATGGCGAGAAATTGCTGGATAAAAGAGGTCCATTTGCGGAACGAATTCCGTCGAGCAACCGATAAACAAAGACTGAGAAAAATAAATTGCAGAAAAGTAAAAATACGTTAAAAGATAATTGTATTTCTTCAATGATTAATACAAGAGATAACAAAAAATCATATTTATAATACTCCCTAATAACCTAACTTAGTGATCAAGAAGTATGAAAGATATGCTAAATCAATAATATATAAAATAATAGAGATATGAGAATATTATGTAGATATACTCGTATCAACCCCCCACGGTTGAAATCCACCTTGCCCTCAAGGTGGAAATCACAAAGCAACAAGGAAGGTCAATGATAACAGAAACGTTGAGGTATCCCCTCCTGGACCCTACATTCCACTAACACTACTTCTCTCTTACTTTTTTCCCTTCTCTCTTGCTAATAATATGGACCTCACATTCCACTAACACTACTTCTCTCTTACTTTTTCTCATTCTCTCTTACTTTACCAATTCCACATTAAAACCCGTGTCATTCACAATGTGTCCTATTTTTCGTGGACGGAGGGAGTATATGAAATAATAGAGACATGAGAATATTATGTAGATATACTCGTATCACCGGCACATAGAACACCCCACTTATTATGTGAGTGACACCATTGAGACCCAATCTCACATAGCCCTTTCCAGCAAAACTCATTTTCATATTATTTTCCAGATTAACCATCTGCTTGAAACCTTCATCCATATCACAAAACATTGATCGATCTCCACACATATGACTGCTATAGCCAGAGTCGAGAAACCATACATCATTTCGACTTGCTCCATGCAACTCTACATAAGCCATGAGAAGCATTTCTTCCGTGTCATTCATCTCCGCATAATTGGCCGGCTTTTGCCACTTTGAACCTCATATTTATAGTGTCTAAGTTGATGGCATTTGTAGCACTCGATAGTGGCTTTGTTGTAGGATCGGGGACTTCTTCCTCTGCCTCTTCCTCCTTTGAACATAGCTCTCCGACGATCTCTTCCACCATTCCTCTCTTCATGTGTTGCTTTGAGTGTCTGTTCTTCTCCATGATTCCTATGAAACTTTTGTTCATGCATAATCAGTGAACTTTGCAGTTCATCAATTGTGAGTGAATTAGCTCGTTATTTATTTTAGGCTGCTGGGAATTAGCTCGTTATTTATTTTTTAATTTTGTTTATTGAATGCAGTTGGGTTTGTGTTGTTTGAAGTAATACTTAGTTTGTTGTGATTTAGGTTAAGGATGAATATGCTAGAATTCTTTAGCTCATGATTTCATTATGTTTTTTGGAAATTCTGTTCTAGATGGTTTAGGGTTGATGGTTTAGGGTTGAGGTTTTTTTTTTTTTTTTTTTTAAAAAAAAAAAATTAACTTCATATATTTATTTCATATATATGAAGGAGGAAATTACAAATCAACTCCTATAACAAGGAGGAAAGACAAAATACGCCACCTAGGGTTCGAACTCGAGACCTCCAGAATGGACGCGGTATCCAGCACCCTTTACCGCTAGGCCAAGGGGCTTGGATGGTTTAGGGACGCGGTATCCAGCACCATTCATGTCCCTTGTTTCATGAATTAACTGTGTTTGTTTTAGTTGTTGAATTTCTTTTTTCGGGGATGAGTAGTTGATTTCATGTTCTGTTAACTTGATGATCCATAGAGGGAGGAGAAAGGGGTAGCTGGTGTACAACAGAGATGAGGTTGTGAGAGCGAATGAAATTGTTGAGAGGATGTTTATGGCAAGGGACATGAAGGGGGTGAAGAAGTTCGCTCTCGAAGCTCAGAATTTGTGTCCTGAACTAGAGGGCATTTCTCAAATGGTGAGGACGCTTGAGATCTATATTGCCGCTAAAGAGGAGAAATTGAATGGAGAATCGAATTAGTATGGTGTGCTTGGTTTGACGTCTTTAGTTGATGAAGACTCGATAAAGAAACGGTATCGGAAACTGGCTCTTAAGCTTCATCCTTACAAAAATAAGTCTATCGGGCCTGATGAGGCGTTTCAGTTTATTGTCGGATAAGTCCATCAGGACAGTGTATGATCACAGGTGCGGTAGGCTATTTTAGCAGAAAAATAAACGTAATAATGAGGGTCCTTCACCAGAGGGGACGCAAAATGGATTCTACAACTTTGCAAATAGTCATCCATCTTCTACCAAGAGTTCAAAGATATCTTATATAAGCAATTCTCAGCGACGGAAGAGCCAGTGGGCATCTGATGCTTGTAAAAATAACTCAAGCACTCATCACGCAACAGGTAATAATGTATTTAACAATTTTTATGATTAAATATTGAATTTTTAAACTAAAGGAAACTAACATGTGCATGAACAGAGGAACCAATACAGTTGAGATTCGTGAAGAGATTGAAGAGGACTTAACAACCCGAGGTATCTCCGTGGTGTGTAGATCGATGAACTCGACTAGACAAGCTGCGATAAAACAATTAAATTAGAGCTTGTGAAGGAAACTTGCAAAGAAAACTAAAGACAAAGAAGAAAAGGAAGATTTAATTCTAATTCTTTCTTATTGAATTATGAAGGTATGAAGCATATTTATAGGACTAGAAGACTCGATTAAAAGGAAATAATATATCCTAAAAAGGAACGGAAGATATAAACTAATCTAAAAATAAGGAAAATTAATTTAATTAACTAGATATTGATTAGGAAAAATCTCCTTATTTCTTAGGAGGTCCGCATGATCTCTTTGGGCGTCCCGAAATCGACGCCGGCTGTACCATCCTTGGAGACGTTGGTGCGTGTTTCGGACACTGCTACAAAGGTTCGGTGTCTGGTGCTGCGGTACGAACTACGTCCATATCAACTCCCCCCTCGTTAGTAACCACCTTGTCCTCAAGGTGTACATTTGGGAAGTGTTCTTTCATCCTCTCGACATGTTCCCAATTGCACGCCTCGTTGGCACCGCCCGACCAATGAATCTGCCATTACTCTTGGGGAACTTGATTGACGAGGACGGTCTTGCTTGCTGATGCGCGTACCGGTCGTCCCGCGATCACTCCCTCCGATATCGTGTCCAGGCTAGTTGGTAATTCTGAGGGTATAAATGGTAGGAGAAGGCTGACGTGGAATACATTATGTATCTCTGCTTCGTGTGGCAGCTCTAATTGATACGCCACCTTACCTATCCTCTTAGTAACTCGAAATGGTCTGTAGAACCTACGACTCAGTTTCACGAATACCGGCCTTGCCACCGCGTGTTGCCAATATGGATGGAGTTTAAGGAGGACCATATCACCTTCCTGGAATGACACCTCTCGTCTATGCTTATTAGCTTGGATGCTTATTATTTGCTGCATCTTAGCCAAGTTGTTTTTAAGCTCTTGAAGCACCTTAGCACGCTCCTTTAGTTCCTCTATGACATCTGGATTTTTTGCTTGAAAGGAAAGGTTCGGAAATAGTGCAGGAGGCTCTCGGCCCTAAAGTGCTTGAACGGAGATACCCGCAGATCGTCGTGCACACTACAATTCAGGGCTAACTCAGCCCATGGTAGGAGTTTCGACCAGCGTGATTGACGGTCGAACGTGAATGCGAAGGTATTGTTTGAGCATTCGATTCATGACTTCTGTTTGGCCGTCCGTTTGTGGATGATAAGCGGTCGTATGTTGGAGCGTGGTGCCGCTCAACTGCATTAATTCAATCCAGAACTAGCCCATGAAGATTGGATCACGGTCGAACAGTAAGAAAGAGGGAAATTTGTGATGCTTTGCAACAATTTGCATGAATAAATGGGCAACTTTCGGTGCATCGAAACCAGATGGTAAGGGACCAAAGTGAGCATATTTGAACAATCTATCGACCACCACCATGATGACCGTGAATCCGTGCGACTGAGACAAGCCTGTTATAGATTCCAAAGTGGTCACGTCCATACTTGTGTAGGAATTGGGAGTGGTTGTGTTAACCCACCGAGTTTCTGGGTTGAGTATTTTGCCACTTGACACGCTAGGCATGAAGCCTCAAAAGCACGAACATCTCTATGCATGTTTGGCCTAAACAAAACTGCCGCCAACTTGTGGAAGGTTCGATCAACACCTTGATGCCCTGCAAGTGTAGATCCATGAAATTCAGCCAACAATTTACTTCGCAAAGGCGAATTTGGACTGATGTATATTCGTCTCTTGTTGTAGAGAAGGCCTTCATGAGCATAAATACGTCTCCGAACATAACAACGGAGTATAGAATGCGCAAATGATCATCCTTCACATCCTCGGCTCGAATGTCGGTCAAGATGACAAATTCGCGACCCAAAAGATATTGACGTCACTTTTGAACTGCTTCAACAATTGCGTATAACTTCTTGTGGTACGTCGAAGTGATGCGACGTCGAGGGCCCAATTTTTTACTAAAGAAGGCGATTGGATGAACATCTTGCAAAAAAACCGCCCCAATTCCTAGGTCTGAGGCGTCTGTTCCCACTATGAAGGTTTTGATGAAGTCGAGGAGGCGGAGAACCGGGGTTGTCGTCATGGCCTTTTTCAAATTTTCAAAGCTTGTAGTGGCCTCCGCGGTCCAATGGAAATTGTCCTTTTTTAGAAGTTCTGTCAATGGGGCGGGGATCATGGTATATTGACTGAGGAACTGTCGATAGTAACCCGAAAGACCCAAAAATCCGCGAAGCTGCTTGATCGTGGTTGGCATAAGCCACTCAGCCATTGCCGATGATGTGGCCAAGATATTCACTGCTCGTCTTGCTAAAAGAACATTTTCCCAATTTCACAAACGAGTTTGCGGCATGGATCAAAAGGACATCTCCCAAGTGGCGACCATGTTCGGCGACCGTAGAGCTGTATACCAAAATATCATCAAAGAAGACGATCACAAACTTCCGTAAAAATGGGCAAAAAATTGAATTAATTGCATATTGAAATGTAGGCGGGGCTTTCATCAATCCAAAAGGCATGACCAAAAACACGTAATGGCCTGAATGCATCCGAAATGCGGTTTTGAAAGCACTAATTGATACAGACCAAACAGGAGGAATCATCCCAAAAGACTAGCCTGTTAGGAGAGAGTGCATTTAGTCTATATACCCTACACAAGTTATTCTCACAACCGATGTGGGAACTGAGTCTGCAACATTCGGCCCTCCTTTAAGGGTCGACGTCCTCCTTGGTCACAGCTACGTTGGTCACAGCTGGTTCTTTGCCAGGCCACCACTCCGTGCACCACCACTCTGAGTCGGTCCCAACCGTACTCGTTGTCATGGCGAGTTCATTGCCCGACCACCACTCCGAGCCGTTTGGGCTCTCAATGAAAGCATCAATTGATACCCTGGTGATAAGGCCTATTTCATGCATTGGTTTATGGGCAAAATGTATAGTACTTGATCGGTTTACCGCGCAAAATGAGTGTAAATTGTGCAGAAATGCCGCTTGACCAAGGCAACAAGGCCAAACTGATCAAGCAAGTACAATCGGCGAAAAAGGCCAAAAATCGGGGGAGTTGAGCAAGGGGAGAACTCAAGCAGTTAGGCGGGGGCCACTGGCTGCCAGAAGAAGGACATATGAGGAATGAGCTGGATGTGGCGCACCATTCTGTTATCAAGGACAACGGGACACGTGCTGGAATATGAGACGCAAGGACGAAGCTGAGTCACCAAGTTGTTACTAAAAAGCGTCGTCATTCTAGAAGAATAGCACGTAGCAATCAATGAGTCGTTCATTCTCTGCATGAGCGAATATTCCCTGTCAAGATCGTTATCCACCTGGGAGTCGAAGACGAGCCTATAAATAGAGGACATGCCACCACAAGAAGCGGATCCGCTCCTTTACTTTCTGTCTAGTTTAGCTTAGTTTAGCTCTCTAGTTTAGTTCAGTTCTCTAGCTTAGTTTAGCTCTCTAGTTTAGTTTAGTTCTCTAGCTTAGTCAAAATATCTAGATAGCTTAGTTAGAAGGGCGACCGAAGGGAGCGCTGCAGAATACTTGTTTTCTGCTAGCGTAATCTTAAGTCTCCTGCCGAGATTCTTCTCGGTTTTTACCGCTTTCTTAGTTTTCGAAGTGTTAGTTTAGTTCAAATTCCAGTAGTTAGCTTAGTTTAAATTTCAAGCTTTGCTTAAATCTCCAAGTTTTAGTTTAATTAAAGTGCTTTAGTTTTCATCCTCGCATTTATTATTTCGTTTCGTCTGCAACTCACTTGATCAAGTTAGTTAAATTTACCTTGTGCAAGTTAAATAGTTTAAATTCTGCCTAGAGTAAAATCAGTAGTTAAAACTCCCAAGTTAAAGCGTGGCAGCAGCCAAAACCCCCTGTTCACTACTCACACACTCGACACACCAACTTCTCTGTGGGATCGACCCCGAACTTGCCGTTTTACTGTTAAAGTTGTGCGAAATTGGGAGTTATAAATTACTTTGGCAAGGAGGAAAGAGCGAGAACTAGAGTGCATTGATTAAGTGGCAACGACATTTGCTAGCTGAATCAATCGGTTCGGTTATCATTCCATATAACTTGATCCGCATTCTATCCGTGTTTTCAACCCTTTCCAAGACCTTCCAAAATGGCGCCGCTGCCGGGGAAGCATGGTGTTATTTCACGTTTGTGCGTAGTGCGTAGAAGTAAATAGTTTTATTTCTTTCTTTTCTTATTTGTTTTTACTGCTGTTAATGAGAAGGTACCAACACGGTGGACACTGGAATCATCCCTTTCTATACAAAAACTCTAGCGTTCAGTGGAGAGTCCAGGAAGCCGGCGTCGTTACCACTCGTTACAGAGCCGCATTAGAAGCAACAACAGCCGCTGATCAACTGACCAGCGAAGAAGAAGGAGAGCAGAATACACAACCATCATCACCTAAACAAGAAGAAGCTGAAAAGGCCCTCGCCGACGATTCTGGAATCGGCGCCCTGCACGGTCATGATGAGAGGGAGC
Organism: Salvia splendens; assembly: GCF_004379255.2. Lineage (NCBI taxonomy): Eukaryota > Viridiplantae > Streptophyta > Magnoliopsida > Lamiales > Lamiaceae > Salvia > Salvia splendens. Next base: position 13,148,043 of record NC_056038.1, read on the forward strand.
CCACACATGCCATTGCCGCTACTCCCGGGATGCGGACCATCGCAATCAAATCAGGAGTACTGGCCGTTTTGTCCCACTTTTACGGTCTCTCAAAAGAATGTCCGTACGCTTTCCTGGAGGAGTTCTGCCGATACTGTGATATTCAGCCCGTTCCGGCTGGATCCTCGTCCGAAGATTACAGGCTCAAGGTCATTCCCTTCGTATTGAAGGGCGACGCAGGCGTTTGGCTATTAAGGCTGCCGGAAGGATCCATCAGAACATGGGCCGAATTCCGCATGATATTTCTTGATCGCTTCTTTCCTGCATCGAAAACAAGTGCCCTTAAGCGGGAGATTACGAAAGCCAGACAGGAGTACGATGAGCCCCTCGGCCAATACTGGGATAGATTCCAAGGGTTGCTTCAAGCATGCCCTAATCACAAACTAGGGGAGCGGGAGATCTACTCGATCTTTTATGGCGGACTTACGGTGGACAGCAAGAACGACCTCAACCTCGCAGCTCAAGGGGATTTCTCTAAAACCCCTTTTAGCCAAGCCAAAAATATTCTGGAGAGGCTGATTGAGGCCAAACGGTCGTACGAAACATCTCGAGGGCAGCACAGGAGAGGAGCAGTGCATGCAGCAGAGGCGCGCAATGATGAAAAGCTGGAGGCTCAATTTGAGCAGATGGAGAAGAAACTGCTGGAAGCCGTAGAAAAGGCAAAACCGCCGCCATAGTCTGCACCCAAGGAAATGCAGTTCGCGCCGCATCCGTCATTGCCAGAAGAACATCATTATTATTACTGCTAATTCCCCCCTGAAGTAGAGCAAGTAAATGCTGTAGGTCATTGGAATGCAAATGGCAACTGGATTCAGGGAAGGCAATGAGACGCTCCCTGGAGGGACCACCCCAACTTCAGATGGACTGATCAGAATCAAAGCCAACCACCCCCACCCTCGACACAGCAGGTGCAACCCTCCAACGGGCAGCCCAACTGGCCTTCTCGAATCCAGGAGAGACCGAACACTGGAGGGAACAGAATGCAGGGAGGTCAGGTAGGATGGTCAAGTGGACCTCAAGGAAATTGGTCAAGTGGAGGACAGCCTAACTGGTCAAGCCGACAACAGGAAGGAGATTGGGAATACCAACACCAGATCCCTCAGTATGGTAACCAAGGAAGGCAGCCAAGCACTCAAATAGTGAATTATGTTCCACCATATCCAAGAGGAAACCAGCAAGGGAACCAATAGAACTACTTCCTCCAGAACCAGTCAGAGCAATATGGACCATCCGGGTACTATCAGCAAGGCCATGGAGGAGGTCGTTTTAATCAAAGATACAACAAGCAGCAAAATGAAGGTCCCGGAGATGTGATGATCCCGCATCAGTCCCAAGATACAATACGAGAGATTCAAGAAGCTCAAAAAGAACAGAGGGCTGCACTCGATATGCTCACTAAGCAGCTATCTCAGGTGGCAATGTCACTGGGCGAACTAAGAGGAAATGAAGGAAAGATTCCTGCTACAGTGCAGCCACCTACGGGGCGAGAGAATGTAAATGTTGTTGCTCTAAAAACGGAAGGGGTTTATCCAAGCTCAATGGCGAGTTTTCCAGCACCCAGACTCAATCATAACGAAAGGTTCGAACCCAGCCCTCTTGATCAAGTCACCAAAGAAAGGGAGTCTAGCAACTGTGAACAGGTTGCTGAGAAGGAGAAGATGGTCGAAGCAGAAAAGGTGACCGGAGATAGTGATCTCCCACCAAAGAAGACTGGGTATTTACACTTCCGATCTCCATCAGAGACGTTCTAAGTGAGCAAGCAATGTGCGACCTAGGAGCTTCCATCAATGTCATGCCATATTCTATGTATAAAAAGCTGGGGGAGCCAAAACTATCCCAAACCGACCTAGAGATACAACTAGCAGATGAGTCTTGTATTTATCCTGAGGGAGTTCTGGAAAATGAAATCGTCAAGGTTAACAAATTTATGTACCTCACCGATTTTTTTGTCATAAAGATAACGGAGCCAGAGGCGGAAGAGTCTGTCGGAATTCTTTTGGGAAGACCATTCTTATCCACTGCCGGCACAGTCATCGATGTCCGCCATGGGAAAATAAACCTAGAGTTTAACGAAGAACGACTCACGATCGACATCCACAAAGTTGCGATGAAGCCTCAGGGCAGAGAGAACATTCAATCGGCAGAGGCTGTCAGATCTCTGAAGCAAGAGGATCTGGAGAAGAAAATCCCCGTTGATTCCACTAATGACGAAGAACTTAAGAGAGAAGCAGCTTACTGGTTTGAAGCAACAATGACTGTGGAAATGGACGAACAAGCCATTGAAAGAGCAATTATGGAATTCTGCCAACCATCACGACCAGCCAAGGTAAAAGAGATTATTCAATCGGAGTAGATCGCAAAACCGCTTGACCAAGCTATCTCATCCAGTATACATCTGAGGAAGAATCCCTCACCTACAGAGCAATTATTGCCCTTATCTGGGTCACCAGTTACCATCAAGAGTCTGACCAGCCAGACGTATCACGAACACGTCAAACCAAATCTGCTTGGATAAAAAGGGCAATCAAGGAAAAAACTGAGGCCTGGTGAAGAAGGAGTCAAGTGGAAAACAGCAGACCTGATGGAGATAAATCCAAAACTGCACCTGCCTCCAGCCATTATAAAAAAGGGGAATGACCGACCCCACTTTGAGAAGGGAAGATATCATAATGGGCCAGGAGGAACTGCTCTTCCAGTGTCAACTCAAACTGATACCCAAGAAGCGAAATTCAAACTGGGCAGATCTTCGAACAGCCACAGCAAAGCGCACACAGGTGGCAAAACTTTCGTACTCCACCAACCAGGAGGGAATCAGAGCCGTGTTGGGGCGCGTTGGAGTTTATGGAGAATTCTTCAAAGATTTCGCAAAGGGACCCCAACTCCCGACGAAGTTTCCCCAGAAAGATTCGAAGTTTGAATTCTCTGATGCCTGCAAGGCCGCGTCTCCGCTTTTAAAAAACCAGCTGATGGGTTCCCCAATAATACGCGCCCCATTCTAGAATCACCCTTTTGAGGTGATATGTGAGGCTAGCAACTATGCTGTGGGGCGGTATTAACGCAGGAAATCCAGGGGAGAAGAAATGTGGTCCTCTACGCTTCAAAAACATTGAGTCGAGCACAAAGGAACTATGATGTGACCGAGAAAGAAATTCTATCAGTAGTCCTTGCACTTGGAAAGTTCAGACAGTACCTACTTGGTTCCAAAGTGAAAGTGTATACAAACCATGCGGCCATCAAAGACGTATCGGCTAAGGGAGGGTCAAACCCGCATTTGATCAGATGGTTACTCCTTCTACAGGAATTTGAGTGGGAAGCAGTTGATCGGAAAAAATATGAGAACGGAAAGGCGGATCAACTAAGCCAAGTGCTGCAAGGAGATTCTGGGGAAGCCATTCCATTCGTTTTCCCTAAAGAACGCCTGTACCTGATCAACCCAATATCTGAAAGACAGTGGAGCTGCCAGGAAGAGAGAGCTGATCAAACCAAACAAGGAAGCTGGGAATGGCATGCACGAAAAAAAGCAATGTTCGCAGGAATGACCAACTATTTGGTTGCAAACAGGTCACCTGTAAAGGACGGAATAGAGGCAATTGTGGTGGATGATATTCCACCACACATGCCCAACTCTCGCCAGTGAGCAGGTAATAAGGCCAAACTGATCAAGCAAGTACAATCGGCGAAAAAGGCCAAAAATCGGGGGAGTTGAGCAAGGGGAGAACTCAAGCAGTTAGGCGGGGACCACTGGTTGCCAGAAGAAGGACATATGAGGAATGAGCTGGATGTGGCGCACCATTCTGTTATCAAGGACAACGTTCTAGAAGGGGACACGTGCTGGAATATGAGACGCAAGGACGAAGCTGAGTCACGAAGTTGTTACTAAAAAGCGTCGTCATTCTAGAAGAATAGCACGTAGCAATCAATGAGTCGTTCATTATCTGCATGAGCGAATATTCCCTGTCAAGATCGTTATCCAGCTGGGAGTCGAAGACGAGCCTATAAATAGAGGACATGCCACCACAAGAAGCGGATCCGCTCCTTTACTTTCTGTCTAGTTTAGCTTAGTTATCTAGCTTAGTTTAGCTCTCTAGTTTAGTTCAGTTCTCTAGCTTAGTTTAGCTCTCTAGTTTAGTTTAGTTTAGTTCTCTAGCTTAGTCAAAATCTCTAGATAGCTTAGTTAGAAGGGCGACCGAAGGGAGCGCTGCAGAATACTTGTTTTCTGCTAGCGTAATTTTAAGTCTCCTGCCGAGATTCTTCTCGGTTTTTACCGCTTTCTTAGTTTTCAAAGTGTTAGTTTAGTTCAAATTCCAGTAGTTAGCTTAGTTTAAATTTCAAGCTTTGCTGAAATCTCCAAGTTTTAGTTTAATTAAAGTGCTTTAGTTTTCATCCTCGCATTTACTATTTCGTTTCGTCTGCAACTCACTTGATCAAATAGTTAAATTTACCTTGTGCAAGTTAAATAGTTTAAATTCTGCCTAGAGTAAAATCAGTAGTTAAAACTCCCCAGTTAAAGCGTGGCAGCAGCCAAAACCCCCTGTTCACTACTCACACACTCGACACACCAACTTCTCTGTGGGATCGACCCCGAACTTGCCGCTTTACTGTTAAAGTTGTGCGAAATTGGGAGTTATAAATTACTTTGGCAAGGAGGAAAGAGCGAGAACTAGAGTGCACTGATTAAGTGGCAACGACATTTGCTAGCTGAATCAATCGGTTCGGTTATCATTCCATATAACTTGATCCGCATTCTATCCGTGTTTTCGACCCTTTCCAAGACCTTCCACCTGGGGTATCTCCGCGTGCGTGTAGATCGATGAACTCGACTAGACAAGCAGCGACAAAAAAATTAGATTAGAGCTTGTGAAGAAAACTTGCGATAGATTAGAGCAAAGGCCAAAATTGGTCCTGAACATATGCCAGTTTTACGATTTTGATCCTAAACTTTACCTTTTGAATTTTTGCATCCTGAACATTTCAAATCGGATCACAATTGGTCCTAGACTAACGTCAAACGATTTCTCTACAAAGTCAAACAATTTATTAAAAACTTTCCATATTTAGATTTGATCTAATTTTTGGAGACCATCCAAAATTGTAAAATTAGTGTAATTTTTCTATGACGCAGGTAGTATATGATACTCCCTCCATCCCATTGTAATTGATTGATTTCTTTTAGACGCGAGATTTAAGAAAATGATTATTATTATTGAATTAAATGTAGAGAATAAAGCAAGACAGATGAAAAAGTAGAAGAGACAAAACGAGAATAAAGTAAGAAAAAAGATAATAATAAAGTAAAAGGGAAATAATGTGTTAGTGTTTTGCCAAAAAAATAAAATCAATCACTTGCAATTAAACAACTCAAATGAAACGTTGATTACTTGTGGTGGTACAAAGAGAGCAAGTAAAATGAATAAGACTTGACAAATAGTATGATGAAGGTAAAACGAACGTTCGCACGTTGTAAGCTGCAGCAACAAGAAACTTGTTGCAAGAGTGATCTACTTGAATGATGAACACATTTCAATATAAAAATATTGACACAAATTCGAAAAATATTAATGTCATATAACAATAATTTGTTGGTGTTCGATCATACTCCCTCCATCCCCAATTTGAGTCACTCTTTTCCATTTCGGGTCGTCCCCGAATAAGAGTCACTCTTCCCATTTACCATTTTTGGACATCAAAATTACCCTTTATTACACAAAAAGTCAAAGGGGTCCCACATTTCACTACCTAACTCCATTTATTACACCACACATTCAAACTTTTCCTTAAAACTCGTGCCGAGTCAAAGAGTGACTCAAATTGGGGGACGGAGGGAGTATTTGAAATTAGATACAAGTAACATGTCGCACTACTCTACTGAAAAAAAAAGTGCGACTGACTAGACACCAAGCCACACTATTTAAATAATGTTCCTAAATACCTAAAATCAAGCTTCTAGCAAATCCGAAAACATGAAAAAACATAAAAATGGGAAATCAAAATAGATGGTGGATTTGATTTTTTTTCATAATAAAATTTATCGTGTTTATCACTTTTTGATGGTATATATGCACATGCAGATAAAAACAACAATATATCCCAAAAGTGAGTAGACATTTTCCCATAAAAAATACTATAGCTTAGTCATAATCCATTACCACCTAACATCATGGCAACCTTCATGTTACTGCTCATATTTAGAAAAAAGCATGTGTATCACTAAACTCCACCAAAAACTAGTAAATCACAATCCATTAATGATATTAAGAGGTAACATACCTAATGATCAATCATATCACACATTTTGCTGGGTTTAAAAGCATGAAAGAAACTGAAGAGCATTTAAGATGAAATGGAAAATATTTTACAAATTAATACTATAATCCAAGATTCAATACTTTTACAAGCGAAAATATCCAATGAAATAGTATTCTATAGCTGAAGAAAAGGGCTAAAAAGCATCCTAAGATAGATTGATGTGAAAGGATTAAGCTACCCACGGAAGTTAATAAAGCTTAATGGCCTGCAAAGTTAGCAGCATGATGATGATTTTTGGAGTAAGAAGAAACTACATGTACCTTAGAACTAGAGACAATATACGGCATCTTTAGTTTCCGTTTTGTGGGAGAGCTACAAGCCTACAACCACATTCCTTCCCATTAGCTACCTGGCACAAATAACAACATCTATTCGTTTGCTGTGAGAGAGGGTAAAGAAAAAAAACGAATATGGTGGGCGACGCAGCAAATGGATAACATAGATACGTTTCTCTGCTGCTTGCAAAATACACCACTTCCATTTCTGGAACCCAGCATGCTCAGTCAGTGGTAAAACGTTTATGAAGCACTTCAAGGTAACATTGGTCAGAGCCGCATGTTGCTGAAAGAAGCGTTCCTCCAGTAGCAACCCAAAAATGTTAACCGAGCATCAAATTCGGACTGACTATGCATAATACATGTACAGGCTATTTGCGGCAGCACAAGCAATCGAGTTTTCTGATGGGTGCCATGCTAAATGGAGCAGCTTAGTAGTGAAATCGAACGAGTTTCCATTGGCATCAGCTCCCGGACTTTCAGCACCTGCAACATATTTCATTAACTTTCTTGAGTTGGGAAACGAAAAAATGAAGCGAATGTAGGTAACAATAGACAAGAAAAAATGTCGCACCTCGCCTCACGACACGGCTGATGCTACTGGTCAGGGATCTGGTAGGCCTAGCAGGGGTCTGGACCTGCCTTCTGAAAGGAAACGGAGCAATTTCTACCAATAAGCAAGGATTTTTCAACAGAAACAGAGATTGAACAGTCATGAGATTAAGTTACCTCATTGGGTTTTTACTTGCTTCTAGAGTAGTTGCCTCAGTGCTTCCCTGAGCACAGCCAAATATACGAAATAGATTGCTGACATTTTTTATTCTTCGGTTAGAGTGAGAAGAACCAATAATAACCATGATGGAACTAAAGAAAACTAGGACACACCTGTATGAACCAGTAGCCACTCGAAGACCATCACCACTTAGGCAGCATTCAAACTTATCAAAGATGGAATCATTTTCGTACAAGTCACAGAGCTAGGCATTGTCAAAGTAAATTTTAATCAACTCGGAGTATTGGTACAAACATTTCAGGAAAAAGAGTTACGAAAAGTAGTTCACCTTTGGTCTCAAATACTCGTGAACCGGGAAGGTTGCCACTGGACCAGAATCCATGTTAACATCCCATAGCTGCAACCAAATCACATCTATCAGTGAAAGATCAATTAGGAACTTCCAGAAATTGTTGAAGCATAGAAACAGTTATATATCTCATCATCATAAATGCAGACCCAAGAAATTCCATCAGCAAATTGATGAAATAATGAAGGATCGTTGTTTAAGAAAAGCATATGTTCATGCATTTTCCCCTTCCGGATTGAACTTAAGCAAGCAAAACCTAGCAAATAACATCTTACTATCCAACCCAGTCTAGCCAAGAGCAAATTTTAATGATGACAATATTAAACATAATTAACTGTAACACCAGTACAGCACGTTATCAAGAAATATGATGCATAAATCATTCACTATAGCTTCCTAAATTGATCTGCAGTAAGCAGATGAATCCCTTAAGCTCTCTGACCAGTTTAAAGATTTGCAACAAACAAAGTGTACAAATATACAAAAGTTGGAACCTTAAGGGACATGTAGTCACGACTCAGTAAATATCTGCCATCCCTGGCAAACTTAACATCTGAAATTGAAGCAATAATCTCAGTGAAAAATGATCTCGAGCCAGGTGCCTCCTGCTCCTCAAATCTGTTATGAATGAAAATTATTATCTTATCCAATAGAAGTGAAAAGGAGTATTACGATGGAGCTAAACAAAAGTGTTCTGGAAACTATAAAGAAATAAAAGTCTCATATCCAAGCAACATTTAATTTATTGTCCTTCAGTATTAAAGGAGAATCAGGAGATACAAATATAGGTATGTATCAGGAGGTGCCTAAAACACAGATGGTTATCAAAGAGCTTACATTTTAGAATGTGAATCGCACAGTGCAGATTGTCGCAAATCAATAAGACGAATTGATCCTTTTGAACTACTATATGCTAACATGTTGCAGTGAGTGGGATGGAATTCTGCTGATGTTATCACCTCTGCAATATGTAACAAAAAGAACCAATCAAAACACTTGCTATAAAAGTTTGTGAAGATTCAAGTCATCATATCCATTGAATGAGATAAGACAACTCCGACCCAATAAACTACTTTTTTCAGGATTTAAGAGATCCATCACAATAAAAAGTAAACATAACTGAACTACCAACTCCCCTACAACCTCCCCCCCCCCCCCCCCAAAAAAAAAAAAATTAAAATAAAGATGATAAAGAAATAAAGAAAAAAGAACAGAATACAGATGATATCTCACCAGTCAGATCCTCCATATTTGTCGGTTTCACATCAACTATATTGAAACTTTGATTGCTTATTTCCAAGTTCCAAAGATTTATTCGCAGATCATCAGCTGATATAAATGTCTCACCATCACTGCAGAGAATTACAAGTACAAACAAATTGTAAATTTTGAACAACATAAAGAATCGGAGAAAAACGGAAATACAATGTAACCACATTCCAGTTCCACAGAGCCAAAATATGTTCAGCATCCACAGCATTTAGAGGTTGAGGTTACAGCATAAATGTGTAATCATGTGGCAAATGAAGGGCATACAATACTGCACTTTATTCAGAGATAATAAATTTCAAAATCAGAAATGCATTACTTGTATTTACTAAATATAAGTATCTAAAAAAGTTAAAGAAGGAAAAATGAATCAATCACATTATTCACATATATATTTTTAATATAGTAAGATTATGTAAATAGCAGACTATTTTCATCATTTTCATCAAAAAAGCCTTCTCAGAGTAAGACAATTCACATTTTAAATGGGTAATGAGATGCGTCATTTCTTTTCATATTCCTATGGTTTATGAATTATCTCAAAGCTGCTATTGTACCAATTTTCTAACAAACTGATATCTTTTAGAAAAGGCATATCTATCTCTCAGTTATGTTACTAATTTCTTTACATGAAATTGTCCTAACTATTCTACTTCTAGGATGAGCATGCCCAAGAATATGTACAGCAAACTGTGAGCATTGTCAGATTTCTGCAAAAGAGACTTCAACTGACGAAGAAAAAAATAAAGGTTTCCAACCTGTTATTTGAGATAGAATTGATATGGTAATCATGTGCATGAGCATATACTCTCCTGCATCTTGCAAGAAGACTGGTCTCACCACTTGTGACCTACAAGTCAAAGGTCATAGGAAAACTCAGTCAGCATTAAGAGGTGGATGATCTGTCCACATAAAAGTATGAAAGCAATGTGGTACTATGACTGATAAGTCCACCCTTGAAAAATATTCATCAACAAGGATCCACCAATTAACAATGATCAGTTTAAAAAGGTCGTTATGATATGATTCACAAGCATACCCCAAAACCAGATCAAGTACATGTAAAGGAGACATTATCATACTATATAACTAAAAGGGGGAACAAATTTGATAATTTTAAAAAATTATGTTCAACACAGCACATCAAAAAGTAAAGAATTTTAATGGAATCCCTAATGCCACTGGTATAACTCTAGATAAGTTAAGTACAACTACCACTGGTAATCGTAGAGAGGGGAGCCCCCCAGGTGGAAAGGACACGTCATTGCTCAAAGAATTGTAAGAAGGATCTGAACAGTCGCCGTTAGCAAGAAACTTCTTGGAACTAGAAGAGACACTAGAACTTGCAATACCACCGTTTCCAGCAGCTTTACCCGAGTCTACATTTATTTCTGAAATTTTCTTCATCTTCCTCTCTTGGACCTGTTAGGGTAAGGCAAAGAAATTAAAATAATGCAACAAAAATTACAAAATATAAATTACTAATGTCTATATCGGAATAAGAATCATCCAGGCTTACATACAATCAATTCAACCAAGATACAAGCCTGAGAGAAGAAAGTTGAGAGGTCCTAGGGTAGGGAGAAGGAATCTTCAATGTTAAAAAGCATGATATTTGTTCACGGTATGGTATCTTCTATTATAATTAATTCTCATAGAAAAATATCCAAATCTTCAATCTTTGTTCCTTTTTCCTTAAGTTTTAATAACCAATTTAGACACAACACCAAGAAAAGTCTAACAAAAGATCCAAACCAATCTCTATGTATCCAAATAACTCAGAGAACAAACCAATCTCTATGTATCCAAATAACTCAGAGAACAAAAGGCTGCATTAGATATTAACCAAAATGATTATAAATGAAATCATGAATTCTAAGACTGAGTCACTGACTCACCTTCCAAAGCTTAATGGTTTTGTCATTAGTTGACAGGAGAAAGACTGCACCATTGGCTGTCTGGCACCATCTGATCTTGTTGATTTTCTCCTCAATCTCCAAACTCTTTAGATAGTCAAACTGAAGAAAAATATACGCATGCATAAGTTATAATGATTAAGAAATCCTTTCAGGAAAAAAGTCAAAAAAGGAAGCAAGAAAGAGATGCATATTTGCTACACACATTTAAAAACAAAAAATTCACTATACAAAATGTTCAAGACCCATAATTTGAAAAGGAAACTATTTATAATCGCATGAGTAAGGTGTAAAACGAAACAACATAAGAATTGTTGAAATATGAAATAAATACCACAGGTTCGTGACATTTAAAAGCAGAGAACTCACTATATAATCAAATGTTCAAGACCCATAATTTGAAAAGGAAACTACATATCGCATGAGTAACGTGTAAAGCGAAACAACAGAAGAAATGTTGAAAATAAAATAAAATAAAATAAAATAAACAACAGAATAATTGTTGAAATATGAAATAAATACCTCAGGTTCGTGACATTTAAAAGCAGAGAACTCACTACATAATCAAATGTTCAAGACCCATCATTTGAAAAGGAAACTATTTATAATCGCATGAGTAAGGTGTAAAGCGAAACAACAGAAGAAATGTTGAAAATAAAATAAATACCTCGGGTTCGTGACTCTGAAATTCAGTTTTGTAACGAAACTCTGGGTGTCGAGAGACTTGGTGGTCCATCCTCTCTAAATCTCTTCGATTTCCACCATGCTGAAAATTAGATTTATTTAAAGAGGAAAGTTAGGTAGAGAATGCAGCATATCAACATAAAGATTCTTTTAAGTCCTGCAGCCTCACTTCTTTTGCATCGGTCCTTTCAAATAAAACCACCCTTCCACCACGATCACCAGTAGCCAGATGGTCGCCACTTTTATCAAACTCAATGGCAGAAATGATATCCACTGCAACAAGAAACAATTTGATGTTAAGGCACAGCCATCAGGTAGAGACAAGACACAAAAATAGGAAAGCACACATCCAAATACTATACGTCGTTACCAGTAAATTCATTTTCTATAATAGAGATGATTATTAATCATATTTGTATCTCTTGGCAATGTAGCATATAGCCATAAAAGAAGAAAATCTGGTAAATAACTTGGGGCAAATTAAGCAGCTGATTGACATATTTGATTATAAAATTTGAGGAGTACATCTCAAATATCATGCTTTATGCTGTAGTACAAGTTGAGAAAAATATACAAATAAACAGAAGTAATTCAAAGGCAGAGGTGACATGCACAACAAGTTTTGTCTAAGTTTAAAAACTACGAGTACTAAAAGTAGAAAATAATAGCAAGTACTGTTGATGCAGGACTAGCATATTTGACAAACTAATAAGCTCTTATAGAAAACTTCCAATCAGCATGCTTGAAATTTTATCACAAGAAATCCTCTTAAGCCCAAATAATTCAAGTTTCAAATCTCTGATAACTAATATGCATCAGCTAAACTGAGTTCTGACAAGAATTAGCATTGCAAAGTTATCATTAAGCCAACTCATTCTCTAGCCCTTTCATCCACATCAAACTGCTCCTCGAATCAGAGTACTAGTCAGGCATCATTCAATGTGTGTGTTGCATGTTGCCACATGGACAAGAACCTAACTCCACAACGTTCAATAAACGAAGTAACCAAGAAAAAGAGATAAAGTTCTCTTTTACTAGGGAACAACTTTATACTAGCCATTTTTCTTTTGGTATTTGGTCCTAACGTAATGCCACCATGTAATATGGTTACTCCCGGAGCATGCCATGCAGATATGCAGAATTTCAAATTAATCCAAGAGGCCAGCACTCAGTTTTACACCTAAAACTTGTAAGACCTTGATCATTTCAACTCATATAATATTGTGGATATAGTAAAGTGTCTATTGCATGCCTTGGCTGAAATTTACACCTTAAGGAATATTGGGAAAAAAAACACCAGTACATATGTTGGAATCAATTTAGTCAACCAAACAAAAGCCAGAACCACTAGAACAGTTGAAAGCACATATTCAACCCCCAGAGCACATTTACAGATGTACCTATATCTAAAGCATGCCTCCCTTCAATACCCCATAAATATCGATGCGCATTGAGGCTGCTGAGTTGGACATTCGGCAGAGCTTCCATTTTAAAAAAGGGATCTCAAACAAAGATTACAACGATATAAAGTTCTAAACCCACAGCATAGAAATTTCTCCGATAAGAATCAAGTGCATGTAAGTGAGAAAAGACACAAGCATACTAACACTGAACTCAATTCACCTCACTTGAACACTAATTCTTCTCGAGCAATTAATTATCAAACTGCCACACAGATCAATCACGAGAACCCAACCAATTACCAATATTTCCTGCTCAGTGACAGATCAAACTCACATAAACAAAAACCCTAACAACAAGATCCGACCCCAAAGCAAATAAATTGCTCTTGTATTCATCAAATTATATTTTTTTACCTTCCTGTACTTCTTCGCCGGTGGCTCGCTCGCCAAAGACCTGAGAGAATTTCCATTCCAGCGGCGTAGGTGGACCGGCCGCAGCTGATGCCACCTCTCTACCATCACCACTGTCCATTCTTACCCCACAATCGACACAAAACAGAACGCAATCAACAAAATCGAAATAACAAAAACCAGCTGAAATCTCTTCTCCTTCCGATTTTCACTTCATTGAGAAATCATGAATCATTGAGGGAGATCGGAGCAGTAACAGCGGAAATTTGGATTCAGATTCGGCCATTTTCCAAAGTATGTTGATATGCAGCATCGATTAGTACAATAAAAATGGAGGATTCAGATTTCCCATCTCTGTCTCTCTTTGTCAATGTATATGTAATATGTTCATGTCAATGTGTATGTATACACTGTGGGGAGAAATTTGGGAACTTAAATTTGCTTTTCGATGTATTCTGCTTCAATTATTTTAATTTCTGCGAAAGCTCTCTCTAGCTCTATTCGGATTTTTACCATTATTTAATGTGAAAACAATAATTTTGATAGTTGCATAAATAATAAACCAAAAGTTTTATTCATATATTAGTTTAAGGAGTATATGAATGTCGGCTAACTTTTTGCAGCATTGAACAATTTATGAAATAATGATAAAAAAAAATTTGTATTACTATTAATAGAATTTTTTTTTCTAATAGTGTAAAATAATGTTCAAACAAGCTATTCATCATGTAGCCAAAAAGTTGACATTATCTAAACACTATGGAAGAGATATATTATACTGAAATCCGAATGAAACCATTAGTACCAATTAAACAAATATTGTAGTAATTACCTACTAATAATAGTACTATATTTTCCTCAATTAAATAAAAAATATTTAATACAGTTAAAACTCACTTTCTTTCTCATCTTTAATTTTTTTTTTTCAATGTTTGGAGTTCGGACCGTGAAACTTTTATCTCACCCTATACTTACACAAACAAAATTCTTTATTTAGGAGTTTGTTTTATCTAGAGGTTAGTTACATTGTTAGTTACATTGTTTATAACTTTATATAGGAGTATTAAATATTTCCTCCATCCCAAGTCTAAACGACTCAAGTTAAATAATGCTATAGATTTTTTTTATTATAAAAAAAAGTACTCTTTCTCGTTCTTAACAAAGTCTTCATTGGGATGGGATCTCCTATGTGCTGGGGATCACAACAGGGGCTGCTGCCCTCTTCCATACAAATATTTTAATAATAAATTTGAATTATTAAAAAAATTAATATAAAATATTTTTATGAGGAGCAGCAGCCTTGCTGTGCTCCCCACCACAGCAGGGGATCCCGTCCCAGTACAGGTAGCCGGCCTGTTCAGCTGTTTTGCTATCGTGACCGATGTTCATTTTCCTATTATATTTTTTATGTTAAAATTTTATTGATCTCTTTTTCCTCTTGGCCCACTAACAAGTTTCTGAATAGTGTTGCCTTGCTTGCTCAGAAAGATATGGAGTAATTCATCCACATAGTCTAGTAAATAATATTGTTAGAGTAATTTATAGTAGTACTTATTAAATAAAATAGTTGTTAGAACAAATAATGGTAGCAATAATAGATACCAGAATTTCTATTCCATACCCATTTCAGGTCATGAGACCTTCTCATGTTTATATTTTATAAAAATTCCAATTATCATTTCAATCCCAAATTCATTCTTTTCCGATCAAATCCATTGAGTAATCACCTATATAGCGCGAGAAAACAAATATTGAAATGCCACTAGCATCTTTAAATAACCACATAATAATCCATCGAGAAAACAACACATTATTCGATTTGGGATAGCTAAACGATATAAACAAATTGAGCACTTGCAATGTTCAACATACGGCATTGTATGAGGAATAGAAAGAGAGTATCTAAACAAATAGATAAACAACAGAAGCATCAAAATTTCTCAAAAAAGATTGCATCCCATTAGATAAAACAAAGATTCAAGGATACATGTAAAACAAAAAGCAATGTTATCAACTGATGTATTTGTGTCCAAATCAAAAATTCAAGAGAAAATGAAATCAGCAAAATCTTTAGTATTCCATTAAGCATCCAGATGCTTGGAAAGGCAATCGAGCCCAAACTACTTCTGACTGTGTTCTAAGATGATTGCCTGTTCCTCTTCTTGGCACCTGATTTGGCAACCTTAAGGCTTCTGTGGACAACACTCAGCCTTGCAAGAGCTGCTTTCTTCAAGTCAGGTCTGTAGTAGTTATCACACACCTTCATGGAAGTGCAAAGCAAGAGTCAATATCTAACATTACAAGGAGAAAGAAGCAGAACCATAAAGATGTAATCCGCCAACAACAAAGATATAATAGTGATGTATTAGTATTACCATGTCAAACAAAGTAGCAACATCTTGAATAAGATTTTACTAATATATCATATGATGGTACAAAATTGAATCCCGACGGAACAATAATCCAAGCATAAACTATACTAATGATATTTTCAAGAATCAATAAACTAAACCATTATGTTAATACTTGGTGTGAATGAGATGAGTAAACCATAATATAGTTTACCTGGTTTGAAACAGCCTTGGCCATTCGGTGAAACTCCTTCTTCATGACAGACTTGTTGAGCAGAGTGGATGGCTTGTTCTGCTTCTTTGTTTTTGTAGTAGCAAGGACCACAGTCTGATCTTTTCCTGGTTGAATGGTCACAGTTTTCTTGTTTGCCAATCCTATTCATAATAACCAAATAAATAAGCAAACATATACCATCACCATGGAATGGAAATCAATCACAAATTAAACTGAAACAGGAATTCTTAATCAAGTTATAGGTGAGACAAATTGTGGGAGTAATTCATTTCAGGTCATTTTACTCGCCAAACAAATAGTATTCTAATTTCTACTAGCAATTACTGAAGCGGTTAATGCATCAAACTATCCTAAAGCTTTCTACTCCTATAAAGGGAAAGGTAATTTAGGGTTTAGAAGAGATTAAATTCCTGGAATTATTAATAAGAAATCACATCCAAAATTATAGCCAATCACAAGCTCAAAAAATGTAAAATACGCAACATATTAAAACATTACACACAACCTGAGTGCTTGAAAGAGTGGATGTTGTAGAGATTGTTGGGCTCCTTGCTGAACTTAACGCTAGCTGTTCCATTTCCGAACTCCTTCACCAAAAAAGAGTTGTTTTTCTTCACGATCTCCCAGATGAGCTGCCCCGGCACCGTCGACATTTCTCAAACACGCAAAGACTAAATCACGAAAGGCAACACACCAAACAATATCAATGAAAAGCCTTTGCAGAGAAAACACAAAAATTGCATAGCTCCAGTAACAGGGGAAAATAGAAATTAAGCCAACAAAACACGAAAAATTCGAATGAATTAACCTAATTGGATGGTATGGAGAGGGCTTACCGTAGAGAAGAACTGGAGATTCTAGGGTTTTGCTCTGACGGCCTCGAGAGTGAAGGTAGCTGACGAAAGTGATCGATTTAGCGCTATATATTGTAAAGTTATAAACCCTAGCTATGGCATATGATGGGACAAAAATGCCCCTATCATATATTCACAATATTCTTGTTTTATTTTATTATTTATTAAGAGGAAAGACCAAAATTGGTCATAAACATATGCTCATTTTATCAGTATGGTCCTAAACTTTATCTTTTGAATTTTTTGGTCCTGGACATTTCAAATCGGATCACAATTGGTCCTCCGTCAACAATTCCGTTAATATTTAACGGTCAACGATTTTAATCACAATTTTGACCAACTTAAACAATTTTTAATTATTTAATCATCAAAATTATTTTTTTAAATAAAATCATAAATGATTTTGTTATTTAAAAATTATTTAAGTTGGAATAAATAATTTAACTATTTAAAAATTATTTAATTATTTCTAATAAATAATTTATGATTTTATTTAAAAAAATAATTTTGATGATTAAATAATTGAAAAGTATTTAAGTTTGTCAAAATTGTGTTTATCATAAAAAATCATAAATTATTTATTACAACTTAAACAATTTCTAAATAATTAAATTATTTATGATTTTATTTAAAAATAATAATTTTGATGATTAAATAATTAAAAATTGTTTAAGTTTGTCAAAATTGTGTTTATCATCAAAAAATCATAAATTATTTATTACCACTTAAACAATTTTTAAATAATCAAATTATTTATTATTTTATTTAAAAAATATTTTTGATAATTAAATAATTAAAAACTGTTTAAGTTGGTCAAAATTGTGATTAAAATCGTTGACCCTTAAATATTAACGGAGGACCAATTGTGATCCGATTTGAAATGTCCAGGACCAAAAAATTCAAAAGATAATGTTTATGACCAAAATGATAAAATGGGCATATGTTCAGGACCAATTTTGGCCTTTACTCTTTACTTAATGTTTTAAATTACTGGAAATTTTTATGCACTTTGAAATTTAATTTAACTAGTATCTCACCCGTGCCATGCACGGAACATTGAACTATTTAAAAAATATAATATAGTGGGTAAAATTTATCTAACATAGATAATATTTCTAATTATTTACTAAAGCTTATGCATAAGTTGTGGGTAAAATATATTGGTTCTGTAATAAATAAATTGTGAACACACATTGCCAACATGGGAAAAAAGTCATATATAGTTCAACAGTAAATAAATTGGTAAATATAAATAAACTACTGTAGATTTAATTATAAAATAGTAATTCATATATGTTTTGAAAAATTTCTTTGTAAACAACATTTATAGTAGAATAGACGGTACTATTGAGTTCATCATTCCAACAATGAGGCTTATAATAAAAAAATGCCCCTCTCATATTATTTACTATGGCGTATGATGGGACAAAAATGCCCATCTCATATCAATATTCACAATAGTGTCGGGGTGTGGTGCAAATCTGCATAGATCGAATGTAAGTGAAATGCAGGGTAGCACGCGCACGTAGACTAGCACCCCCCCCCCCCCGAGATATTGGAAGGAGACACCCTCATGCTCTTCCCCACCAAGCCTTCGCTGCAGGGGAATGAGCAGAGGGGGCAGGCGATCAAGGTCGTCCCGCACAATGGTATGTCAGCGTCGGCATCAGTAGTGCAGAAAAGTAGAGAAAGAGTAAAGTAAGAGAGATAATAATGCAGAAAGACCCTTATGTGCAGTTTGTCTCTTACTGCATATTCTTATGGGATGAAGAGCGTATTGATTACAAATATGGGGTCACTAATGGAAGTAAAAATTATAAGTTGGGGGTTGAATTGTCGATGAGAAAAAATAAATATTTTATAAAAAAAATGACTGGGTTGGAGTTAAGTGAGGATCACAGATGAGGATAGCTTAACAAAATGCATCTTATTTATTTAATAAGTCATGCTCGATTAGAATTGTCAAGTAGGTTGAGCCTGCACAGTCTTGACGAAGCCCAACTAGGTTGGAGCCTAGCCTGGCTCAGGCTCATGTTTGAAGCAGGCTGAGCTAAGATTTTATTAATATTTTTATGCTGGTCCAGCCTAGGCATAAGTGGGTTGGACCATTCTCTTTTTTTATGTATATCAAAAGATGCAAAAAAATATTAGTATATGAAAAAACAAAAACAACAACTCATTTCCACTAAATCTTAAAAATGTTTAAGTTTTTGTTGATTTTGTACTAGCATCATTTTTCTTCTTCTTTGTTTTATCTAGGAGTGAATGATTTTAGTTATGTTAGTAGATGATGATATATTAATTGATTGTATTTTTAAAATAAAAAGTATATGAATTAACTATTTTTTAAATGATATAATTGTTCATATGATATTAGGCTTTGAATACCAAAAACATGAGTGATCTTTTTAAAGAAAATCTTCACAATCATCTTTTTATATCTTAAATAAAAATATATAAAAAAAATTGAATGCAGGCAAAAATTGACAATCACTTAAATAATGCAGACAATTACTTGAAGGATGGTTTAGTCAATAACTTAAATTAATAAGGATAATTTTGACAATAATAATTTTATCCTTATTTGTAACTTGTTATACCAAACACTTAAATAAGATAACTCATAATTATCTTAAGCTATCAAACACCCAATCAAGATAAATAAATTAATTGAAACTATGATAACTATCACGAATTGTATCATGTCTAGTCGAAACATGACATAGCTACCAAACGAGTAGTTGTGGTTAAGTCTATTCGGGAACATCTATGAAATTGAAATGATACAAAGAAGATTAACATTGCCCATGCACAAAAATGACACACACAAAGTGAGAAATATACTATTAGTAGTTAACTACCTAATTACATAAAAATTTTCTAACTATGTAAGATTAATAATCTAAACAACTTAACTAACATATAGAAAAAGTTAAATTTTTGTTAATAAAATAATAGTAATTATTAATAATAATCATATAATTAATAATTTTAAAATTATGGAGTAATATTTTTTAATAAATTAATAATAAAAAATATAATTATAATAAATTAATTATTATATTTATTATTATAGTATAATTTTTAAATAATTAGATTACGATTTTCTTAAGAATTACTCCCTTTGTTCCTGAAAATTTGTCACTTATTTTTACTTTTGTCCGTCCCTAAAAATTTGTCACCTTTCACTTTTTTCCATTTTTTGTAGTGGATCTCACATTCCATTAATTCATTTCACATTTTATTATAAAATTAATATATAAAAGGAGGACCCACATGTCACTAACTTTTTCAACTCACTTTCTATTATATTTCTTAAAACCCGTAGCAAGTCAAATGGTGACAAATTATAAGGGATAGAGTGAGTCCAGAGCCTTTGTCCTAGCGGCATGAAGCTTAGATATTATTGTTTGTAGTGCCGAGTTCGAGCCCTTTTGATATCATTTCTAATTATAAGGGACGGAGGGAGTATTAGTTTATATCATAATAATAAATGATACCCCCTCTGTCCCCGATTAATTATCATTCTTTTCCATTTCGGTTCATCCCTCAATAATTGTCACACTTCATTTTTACCATAAATGTAAGTGGTTCTCACATTCCACTAACTTACTTCACTCACATTTTATTATAAAACTAATAAAAAAAAGTAGGTCCCACATTCCACTAACTTTTTCAACCAACTTTTCTTTACATTTCTTAAAACTCGTGTCCGGTCAAAGAGTGACAATTAATCGGGAACGGAGGGAGTATAATAGTAACATAATTATTATAATTATAGTTATTTGCATGTATTATACGTAAATATAATTTCAAAATTTCATGACTATCTTGATTAGTTATTAATTTATATTAAAATAATAATAATATTTATTATTATTTAATATTATAGTATAATTTAAATAATTATATTGTAATTATTTATTAAATTAGTACTCCAGTTATTATACTACTGATAAGGGATATACTAAGTGCTAACTAATTTTAAAGTTAAAACGTACATCCAATCTTGTGCTGCCACGTGGCACGAAACATGCAATATTGTAAACACTAAAATGTAATATACATTTGTAGAAGTTATAAATAGATTTCAGCATATTGCATTTTAGTTATAGACAGATTGCATTTTTTATAGTTGAGTTTTGCATTTTAGATATAGATTGTTTAATTTGCATTTTATATATAGACTGATTGCATTTATATATAGTTTATTTTGCATTGTAGACAATTTATGTTAAAATGAAAAACTTAACAATATAAAATGCAATTTTCCTATAACTAAAATGCAATTTGCAGAAATCCATCTACAGCTTCACAGATGTATATTGCATTTTTGTGTTTACAATATTGCATGTTTTGTGCCACGTGGCAGCACGAGATTGGATGTACGTTGTGACTCTAATTACAATAATAGTAATATACTTATAACTATAATGAAGTATGGTTTATAATTTCAAGTTTGATAAAAAAATAAATTAATTATTAATTTATAACATAATAATAATTATAATAATTGTATAAATTATAAGAATTATACTCCATTAAATGTTTAAATACGGTAAGAATTCTAAAACTGTGAAAAAGAATATCCAGAAAAAGCTAGGAATCAAAATCCTATTGTAAGTAATACTTTTCTTATTTTCACTATTTTGATTGTTTTCTCAGTTTCATTAAAAAATCAAAACAAACACTGGATTCCGGTATTAAGGAATCATATTAAACATAAAGTATAAAACATAATATTTCTCATATTACTTACAAATATAAATGTTTTAAAGTGATATTTCTTCAACAATGTTTAAATATTTCATCATTGTAAAATGATTTTTTTCTACCCTAACATAATAAAAATGGTAGTAATACGATATACTATAAGATTATGCAATATTTGATTTATTTTTCTTTATTTTCCTTGGATAATTCTAATATAAATACAGAATATTGTTATAATATCTTGTAATTTTTGTATATGTGTAATATATAGTGAGAACGTTTTGAATAACTCTTGTTTCTCTAAAATAATTTCGTAAATCTAGTGCATTGAACCCTACTTTGATATTTACCACATCTGCAGATCACGTTGACAAATTAAATTTCAAAATTTGGAGAGAATTTATCAGAGTCAACTGTCAAAAGGTGTCAACTTATTTGGAAAGTTATTTTATGATAAATTCCCCTATTTACTTGATAATGAAATGGCATGCAGATTTACTGCACACATTGTCATAAACACTCGAGAGAAAGACAGAATTGTAAGACTTCTCAATCCCAATTTGCATCTCTTCCCCCTTCTCGTCTGTAATTTTGGAATTTTTTTAATTCAAGAATTGTCATAAACACCAAAAGTTATTATTTTTACTTCATTATTTGATGCAGGCTTCTCTGTGATTGTTTGGATGATACATTAGAGCTATTTTATGGTGAGTTGTAGAGGTTTTTTAACTTGATATCTCATCGCATGTCACATTTCTCTTTTCTCTCTCACACACTCTCTCTCACTTAGAGACACACAGAGTGAGCCCCTTGTGTCTGTTCTTGGTGTGTCTTCTTGTGATGGGTTCATTGTTGTTTAGCTTTTGTGATGTGAAAGAAGATATATGAAAAAGGTCCTCTTTTGCCCAATTTTGCTAGCATCTATTTGTACACATATGTGCAGTATGTATCCTGTTAGTGTGTGAGTGTGTGCTAATTGGCTTGTGGGTGTTTTGCAAGAAATGACATGGTTAAGATTTGGGCTTTTGTTAGAGAAATAGTACATATATGTCTGAAAAATTCAAGATTTTTCTAATTTATTTGTTGTTTTCTTGTGAGTTTGGATGTAAGTAGCAGTATTTGTTTAATGTGTGAGGCCATTAGTTATAGTTTGGGGTGAGAAAAGAAAGATCTTTCTATTTCCACATTTCCCAGCACTCCAATTATTGGTAATAGTGTAGAGAGAGAGGGAAATCAGTTTTTATCTGGTGTAAAAAGCTCATTTCATAAAATCAAGGCCATTTCATTCCTTTTCAGCTTGCTTTGAAATCTATGATTCAAAAAGCAGCTTATTGTACAAATCCGTGTGTTTAAACAGAAGTATCATTTGTCAAGGCTCCATCTCTAGCTAAACTCTTGTTTCTGTGTTGATTTCAGAAAAAAAAGTCGATTCCTTATTGGAAGGGCGTTTAGCTTGAAGAGATCCTTCACTACTTTTGTTGTGTTGTTGGAGGCATACCAATGGACGTGATAGTTAGTTGCTGGTTGTTGTGAGCAAAATTTTGAGTAAATATTCTGTTTTAGCTGAGGACTGGCTGTGTGATCGCTTTGACCGTTTAGTGTGATGAGCCGAGATAGGGAAGGGAGAAGGGACAAGGCTTCTGATGTTGCCAAAGTTGTGGTGGCTGTTAAGGCAGCAAAGGTGATTCCTAAGACTGCTCTGATTTGGACACTGACTCATGTCGTTCAGCCCGGTGACTGCATTACCCTTCTTGTCTTGGCCTCTTCACAAACTAGTGGTAAGAATTTCTAGTACATGTTTGTGTAACATTTCCCATAATCATTAAACAGCATGTGTCCAAGAAAGTTGAGTCACTCCTTTTTTTTGCACTCGTTTTGAAAAAATTGTAATAAATAGTTAAGGTAGATAAATAGCAAAGTAAAAAACGAGAATAATGTAGATAAGTCTTTGTTACTCATCTCTGCATTAGCCTTCTTGCATTTGTTAGGTGATAAGAAAATTCTTTGCACAGATGTTCAAATTCATCTAGCTTTCTTGCTCTCGCTTGGCCATTTTCTGATTCTTTGCATCAACTTAAGCCAGGTCTATTTTGGGGATTCCCAAGATTTGGTCGAGATTGTGGCCGTGGCCTCCGGAGGTCAAAATCAGCTTCAACGACAAACGAGATATCCGAGATTCATGACAGTTGCAGTCGGATGATTCTTGAACTCCATTATGTGTATGATCCTAGAACAGTGAGTTATCTGCCTCTTTTACGCTGGTTTCTTAATTCTTGAACGAAATTGATGATCGATTGTTTTGCTAATAAGATCGACATAAATATCAAAGTCACCTCAGATCTTTCCTGTGGAGGAGTGGTTGCAGAAGCAAAGACAACTCAAGCCAACTGGGTGGTTTTGGATAGGTAATGTTTATTACAACCTAGTTTCATTTCATGTCGTAAAAATTCATGTAACATCTTATATGTGTCAACGTCCCGTACGCAGCTTAATCATGAGAAGAAGCATTGTATGGAACAGCTGCAATGCAACTTTGTTGTTATGAAGAATTCTAAGCCAAACATTCTCCGGCTCAACTTAGTTGGATCGGATGCAAGTAAAGCTAAAGCTCTGCCTCCTCTTCAGCTTGGTAGCCCCGAGAAGGTGAGAGTATTGCAGGCCAAACAAAGTTTTGATGGATTTAGCTGGGACAACGAGTATCTCCGCCTTTCCACTCGCCAAAAGATGATGTTGCAACCTTTGATTCGGAAGATTTTTGGTTCGGATGGTCAGTCATTCGAGAATCTTGATGAGTGTTGCAATCCTGCAGCTGAGAACTGCAATTTGAGGGAAGTGATTTCTCCGTCAAGAAGAGCGCCTCCTAGGCCTCCTCCTTTGTGCTCCATGTGCCAACATGAGTCGCCTGCGTTCGGGAAGCCTCCAAGATGGTTCACGTATGCAGAGCTCGAGCTTGCAACGGGGGGCTTCTCACAAGCTAACTTCTTGGCCGAGGGAGGGTACGGATCCGTGCATAGAGGCTTACTCCCTGATGGCCAAGCAGTGGCGGTCAAGCAGCGCAAGTTGGCGAGTTCTCAAGGAGACAAAGAGTTCTGCTCAGAGGTCGAAGTGCTGAGTTGTGCTCAGCACCGCAACGTTGTGATGTTAATTGGTTTTTGCATTGAAGGTGGCAGGAGATTGCTGGTGTATGAATACATCTGCAATGGAGCTCTTGATTCTCATCTCTATGGTATATACTATTAGTGAAAGTTTCGTGTTTCCCTTGGCTTGAATTTAATGTATTTTCCTTTTGTGTCCAGGACAGCATCAGGAGACGCTGTCATGGAGTGCGCGCCAAAAGATTGCAGTTGGAGCAGCGCGAGGGCTGAGGTATCTTCATGAAGAATGCAGAGTTGGTTGCATCGTGCATCGCGACATGCGGCCTAGCAACATCCTCATCACACATGATTTTGAGCCATTGGTAATTATCTATGATGCATAGGTGTGTGGGGATGGATGTAGTGTTTTCTAAAGCTTTTTGATTTTGGTGAAGGTGGGAGACTTCGGGCTAGCTCGTTGGCAAGAAGACGGGCAGAAAGGGGTCGATACTAGGGTTATTGGGACGTTCGGGTAAGGTTAATTAATGCATCCATGTGGTGTTTAGCAACAACAAACTAATGCATATGTAAGTTTAGGTACTTGGCACCTGAGTATACTCAGAGTGGGCAGATCACAGAGAAGGCCGATGTTTACTCGTTCGGTGTGATGCTTGTGGAGCTGGTCTCGGGGATGAGGGCTGTGGACCTCAAGAGGCCGAGGGGGCAACAATGTCTCGCGGAATGGGTGAGCCAGCCTCTGCCTCTCTATTTATATGCCAAAACATTGTCGAATATGTGTGGTCCGAATATGCAATGCCAATGTAGGGTCGGGCGGTGCTTGAAGCTCGTGACTTTGGGGAGCTCATCGATCCACACTTGGGGAGCGAGTATTCGGAGAATCAACTTCACTTGATGTTGGAAGCTGCATCTTTGTGTCTTCGTACGGATCCTCAGGATAGACCTCGGATGTCACAGGTATGTAACGAACATTTTAATATAGTCCAACATAATCGACTAAAGATCGTACTATATTTATGACTATTTATTGTCGTAGGTTCTCCGCATACTGGAAGCCCAAACACTCATGCTAATGAAATGCCATACTCAAAATCAGACGAACCATCAAGTACAACGTATATTGTAAGAGAGCGAATTGACTTCAACCCGAATTCAATTATAAGTTTTTATGTAGTTAGATATGCTAAAATTCTTTTGTATAAGAAACATTGTTGATTATTTAATTATATTTTTAACATTAATCATAATTTTTGATAAAGATGCTTAGTAAAATTATCGAAAGAGTATTGTAAAATTTTAAATTATAAAGAGTAAAAGCTAAAATTGGTCCTGAACATATGTTCATTTTACCTTTTTGGTCATAAACTTTATCTTTTTGATTTTTTTGTCCTGCACATATAGAAATTTTATCATTTTGGTCCTCCGTCAATAGTTCCGTTAAAAACTTAACGGTCAACGGATTAAATCCGATTTTGACCAAATTAAACTTTTAATTCTGATTTTTAATTCACTAATCATTTCCTAATTATTTTAACAAATAATTATGATTACAAGATTATTCCCAATTAGACCAAAGAATTATTTGTTAAAATAATTAGGTATTAATTAGTGAATTAAATATCAGAATTAAAAGTCTAATTTGGTCAAAATCGGATTAAATCCGTTGACCGTTAAGTTTTTAACGGAACTATTGACGGAGGACCAAAATGATAACATTTTCATATGTGCAGGACCAAAAAATCTAAAAGATAAAGTTTAGGACCAAAAAGGTAAAATGACCATATGTTCAGGACCAATTTTGGCCTTTACTCAATTATAAATATGCAGAAAAAGAGTGATACTTTGTTTACTTCGAAAAATGGAGGTTACACTCTTGTTTTTCTAACATTGTCGGCTCGTCGAAATTACTTTTAACACCATCAGTATATATATCTCTAGTTTATAAGAGCATCCACTACGCGGCGCGCCGGCGTCCCGCTATTCGTCCTGGAGAGACGGGTCCGTCGCGCGACGCGTTGCAGCGCGCCGACCCGTCCCGCGTCCCGTGTCACCGAGACAAGCGACGGGCCGTCTCGCCACGCGCCTGGGCGACGTGGCGCGACCAGACGTCGTGCGTGACGCCCACTCGTCCTCATTTCACACACAACTACTCATCTATTTTTCCTAAATCATCTCAATTTCCTCTCCAATTTTCATCTAACAACTATTCTCCAAGATGTCCGGCGACGGCAACTACGGTCGTTCCGGCTCCGGCGGGTGGGATCTCAATGCGTTCGGCGATTGGGAGACCATGAACAACACACTGGGAGGTTCCGGTTCGTCGACGCCGGGGACCCATGGTTCGGCGACGCCGGGGGGGTACCAACCACCCAATTTTGACGTTGATGCTTATGCCAGTCCCTCCGCCCCGCGGTATTCGCAAGGATTATCCCAGATTCGGGAGGATTTTCCCGTTGATCCCACACCGGGAGTAGGCCGAGGCGGTGTACAACCCCAGACGGGCGAGGAGGAGGAGGAGGAAGGGGAAGTGGATCTAGGTCGGCATCCGTACAACAACCTCGAAACGCTGGCGGTGTACAACGCCTGAGTTACTGTCTCGTACGATCCCATCGTCGGGAATCAACAACCTAGGAAGTGTTTCTAGGAAAAGGTCTTCGAGCTCTACCACCAGATGAAGCCGAAAGGCTCCCGCAAACGCACATTTAAAATGCCCCGCTCTCATTTTGATCGAGTCGACAGACATGTCAAAAAATTCTGCGGCATCTACTCGACCGAAGCGGCGCTTCGGGAGCCTACATCCTGATGGCGACTTTGCGCGCCTACAACCAAGACACCGGCAAACAATTCAGATTTGTTGATGTTTGGCAGACTGTCAAGGACGAGGAGCGGTGGGCCGGCAGTGTCCGCTCCAGCTCGGGCTCAACCTCGAAGCGCACGAAGCATACGACGAGTGGCCAATACTCGTCTGGTGACACCGGTGAGGGCAGCGACGCACTAGAGGCTGCCTCGCAGGAGTTTGCGGGTGCGGCCGGCGATGCCGGAGGATCCAACCGTGGGCACCGTCGGCCGCAAGGGACGAAGGCGGCGAAAGCGGCTAGAACGAGGAAGGACCGAGGCGAATCAAGCCAGGCGGGCTCGGGATTGGGCTCGCTGGGAGGCTCGGACACACTTATGGCGGTGTACATGACCGCCACAATGGCGGACACTTCCCCGCTACTCGCCCTCCCAATACGCGGCCTGGTGGAACGGAATTGTGCATATGGCAGCACAACTTGGCCTTCCGACTCCCCATCCACCTCGACCGTCTTCGGGGGATAATTCACCGGCGGAGTAGTTTTTTTATTTTCTTTAAATTTGTATTTTAAATTGTGTGTTTTTTTTAAAATTTTAAGTTGTAATTTTTTTATGTCGTGTGTTTTTTATTAATGAAGTGTGTTTGTTTTAATTGAATTGGGCTGAAAATAAAAAATGAAATTGAATGAATAGTAATTTAAGGGACGGAGCGTTGCAGGTTTCGTCCCTTAATTAAGGAACGGAGTAAAAAAGTACAGTGGACCCTCAAATAGTAGTTTAAGGGACGGTGGAAGGACAACGTAGTGGATGCTCTAAGTATCATTTAGCCTCCAAGGCTCCAATTATTGCGCAGCTAGCCTAGCTACTTTCAACAACACCAGGGTCAACCCCAAAAAAATACTACTACTCACAGTTGTATGGGAATGGATCCCCTGCTGTGCTCCCACCACAGCAGGGAGTGTTGTCCTCTAACGTTACAATATTTTATTAGTAAAATAAAATATTAAAATATTAATTAAAATTTATTTTTTTTAATTGGGCTGTGAGGGGCAGCTCTCCCTGTTGTGGTGGGGGATCCATTCCCCAATTGTATACAGCAGAGCAGCTTTAAAATATTGGCTGTCTCTTCTGCTGGTGGCGGAGGCCAGAAGAAATTTTGTGATTATCAACTATGTCCCAACTCATAATTCATTTATTGAGTTGATGGTTGAATTTGGCTATATTTCAAACGTTAAATCATATTTTTAAAGAGTAAAGCTCAAAATTGGTCCTGAACATATAGTCATTTTACGATTTTGGTCCTAAACATTATCTTTTGGATTTTTTGGTCCTGCACATATGGACATTTGATCATTTTGGTCCTCCGTCAATATTTCCGTTAAAAACTAACGGTCAACATTATCTTTTGGATTTTTTGGTCCTGCACATATGGACATTTGATCATTTTGGTCCTGCACATATGGAATTTTGATCATTTTGGTCCTCCGTCAATATTTCGTTAAAAACTAACGGTCAACGGCCGATTTTTGACTAAAACAATGGGTTGGGTCGGGTCGTGTTTGGGTCGGGTTTGGGTTACACGTTAAGAAAAAAAATAATATTTTCTTAAAATCTAAGCATAATATTTTCGTTAAAATCTAAGCATAATATTCTTAAAAAATTAATTAATATTTTTAAATTAATAAAATTAAAGTATAGTATTTTTTAATTAATTTTTTCATGAATTTGAAGAAAATATTATGCTTAGATTTTATTAAAAATAATTTTTTAATTATTTAATTTTATTATATAGATTTAATATTAGTATACTTTAATTTTATTATTTTGATTAAAAATGATTATTTAAATTTGGTAATTTTTTATTTTATCGTGTAATATCATGTTTAAATCGTATAATAACATCATGTTTTAGTCGTTATAATATTTTTAATCAACAAAAATAACTAAAAATTAAAGTTTTATAATTTTTTAATTAATAAAAAAAATTATTTTTTTTCTTAACGTGTAACCCAAACCCGACCCAACCACGACCCGACCCAACCCATTGTTTTAGTCAAAAATCGGCCGTTGACCGTTAGTTTTTAACGAAAATGTTGACGGAGGACCAAAATGATCAAAATTCCATATGTGCAGGACCAAAATGATCAAATATCCATATGTGCAGGACCAAAAAATCCAAAAGATAATGTTGACCGTTAGTTTTTAACGAAAATGTTGACGGAGGACCAAAATGATCAAATTTCCATATGTGCAGGACCAAAATGATCAAATGTCCATATGTGCAGGACCAAAAAATCCAAAAGATAATGTTTTGGACCAAAATCGTAAAATGACTATATGTTCAGGACCAATTTTGGCCTTTACTCTATTTTTAAACACCAAAAACTCCAACACAACAAATATATGGGCCTTTCCGAAAATTGGGCCAATCAACAAATTGTGTTTACTGTGGTTCGCATATGTTGTCCCAGTACCAAGGTGACCTAAAATGATGCTTATCATCATATTTTCATTGTATTAATTGCACAATTAAGTTGAATTGAAACTTATATTGGTTTCAGTTTTACTTCAATTTTATTTTTCCTTACGCATTTGTGGAATTATTCCCCCCTTCCCCCACCCTTTGTTTTTGATATATAGTAGTATAATAATTTATCACTTCATTGGGCTTCATAGAGAATTCTTTATTGAACTAAACTAATTGGGTTTCGCCAAAAATTTAACTTGATATGTCATACCGGAAAGCCGGCGTGGACAACTGAGAAGAACTATACAATATCTTATTTTTATTTAAATTTAATGCGCACTATTCGGATCGTGATAGAAATTGATGTTTTAAACGTTGTGAAATGGACTAGTAAGAAACTTATAGTAGTATATCTTTTTTCAATAGCATTTTTTCATATCCACAAGGAACCTTATTCAGATTGTATGGTACACAGATTTCCATACATAGAAGAATTTTAGGTTTTCTGTGTCTGAAAGATTGACGAATTTAGCCTATTCATTTGGATAATATGGTCCCATTTTAAGGGCCCTAAATATTTTAGGTATAGTTTGAAATATATCTGCCTCAATATGTGGCAATTTTATCCATTTTCAAGTGATAATAATAACGGACGAGTACCTTGGCCAACTCTTATTCTTTTTTGTTAGGATTCGCACACACAAGGCTTTCACACACTCAATAAGATCACACACACTCACTGTTGTATGAGATCACACAATGCAGAAAACACACACACTCACACTTTGAGTATTGAAGATGATAAACTTGGAGAGAAAACTGGAAAACTCTTTATTGATTAAACTCTTTTTCTAAACTACATACACGGTGAGCTATTTAAAGCTCTATAATCAAGTAGCAACTGCTACTAACTAACTACAAGAAGAATCAAGAAAGCAAGAAGAATAACCGCTACATCTCAGCTAACTAACTGCTGCTCCAACGGCTAGTTCGGCTAGGTTGCTTCTACCTTCTCGGTTCAAGACCGAACTCCTTCCTCGGTTCAAGACCGAACTCCTTCCTCGGCTTACAACCGAACTCCTTCTCGGCTTACAACCGAACTCTTCCTTCTCGGCTCGGCTTACAACCGAACTCTTCCTTCTCGGCTCATTCCAGCTCAACGCCGAGCTTCCTTACCGAGCTTCCTTACCGAGCTTCCTTACCGCTGAGCTTACCGACTTCTGCCTTCTTCTTCTCGGCTAGTTCCAGGCTAGTTCCAGCTCGGTAAGCCGAGCTTACCGAACTCCGTTCTAGCCGAGCTTCTTCCAACTGAAATGAGCACTCCATTATTACAATTCTCCACCTGAGGGCTCATCTCAGTTCTTGCACAAACATTGATCAATTTCTTGCAATGATCAAACTTGTCTCTACCTAGAGACTTTGTTAGCATGTCAGCCGGATTGTGCAAGGTGTTAATCTTAATCACCTTCACTCTCCCCTTTTCATCTGTATTCAGCTTGGATTTGTCCACCAAAATCCATGTTTTGTTTTTGAGTAAAGACTCTATTTCCTCATTCATGGCTTCAATCCATCTTTCTCTATCTTTACTCTGCATAGCTTCTTTATATGTGAGTGGATCTGCACCATCAATACCTTCAGCTGCACACAGAGCATAATACACAACATCAGAGAACTTTGTTGGTGGCCTTGTTTCTCTTCTAACTCTGTCCCTTGCAAGCTGATAGTCTCTGATAGAGTCTGATATAGACTCACCAGCCTGGTTGCCCTGAGTTGGAGCCTCTTCTTTATCTGAATCAGACTCACTCCCTGAGTCAATAACTCCACCTGCTCCTAGGCCAACCCCCACAGGCTCCACCTTGAAGAAATCACCCTCATCTTCACTGGAGTCCAGCTTATCTTTCAGGTATGGCATCTGATCCTCCAAGAACACCACATCCCTACTCACCAAGACCTTCTGCTTACCGGGCTCAATACACCAGAGCCTATACCCCTTAACACCCCTCTGATACCCCAGCAAGATACATTTCAGAGCCCTAGCTTCAAGCTTACTTTGCCTAGCATGAGCATAGGCCACACACCCAAACACCTTGTATTTTGAGTAGTCACTATGAGCTCCATACCACATGTAATCAGGAGTTTCAGATTTCAGGGCAGTAGATGGGCATTTATTGATGAGATAGGCTGCTGTATACACAGCCTCACCCCAGAATCTGCTGCTTAAACCAGACCCAAGAAGTAGGCACCTCACCCTCTCTAGGATTGTCCTATTCATCCTTTCCACAACACCATTTTGCTGAGGATTACCAGGAACAGTCCGGTGCCTCTTCATACCCTTCTCTTTACAAAACAGATCAAACTCAGCAGACAAGAACTCTAGGCCATTGTCTGTCCTTAAGCATTTAACACTTCTACCCTTCTCTAGCTCAACCTCCTTACACCATATCTTGAACTTTGTGAGTGTTTCAGATTTTTCTTTAAGAATATATACCCACAACTTTCTTGTATAGTCATCAATGATAGCTAGATAATACTTTCCTCCACCAATTGAACACACCGGTGAAGGCCCCCAAAGATCACTATGTATGTAGTCTAAAGGGGCTGTAGAAGAGTGAATACCTGTAGGATAGGGTGCCTTCTTAGCCTTTCCAAGTATACATTGCTCACAGGGGTCCATCTTGTTGAAATCTCCAGAGATCAGACCCTTCTTGATGAGTTCTTTCAAGCTTCCTTCGGCTGGGTGGCCCAATCTCTTGTGCCATAGCATTATGGAATCATCTGACACTGCATTGCTTTCTCCATCAACAGCCTTAGCCTTCAGATAATAGAGAATATGCTCTCTGTCAGCCTCCATCATCACTGCATCTCCAGATTTCACAAACAATTTTCCTTGACTCATCAATATGGTGAACCCTTTCTGTTCCAGCATTCCCAATGAGATGAGGTTCCTCTTTACTTCTGGAATATACCTCACCCCAGTTAGGATCTTTATAGAGCCATCTTGTAGGCTTAGCTTTACCTTCCCTATTCCTTTGATCTGACAAATGTGATTATTACCAAGAACAACCGTACCCGATGCTTCTTGAAGATCATGAAACCAGCTTCTATTTGGGCACATATGGAAGCTGCACCCCGAGTCCATTATCCACCTATGACTGACCCCACTATCACTGATATTCATGAGTTGAGCCGGGGGATCAGCACTCTCCACACAATCAGATTGATTGTGTCCCTCAGAGGCCATCTTTCTCTTCCATGCATGACAATCTTTCTTCAAATGTCCAGGTTTCTTGCACCAATAGCAAGCTCTGGTTTCCTTCTGAGCATCAGAACTTGAGGGTTTAGGGCCCTCAAACTTCTTCTTGAAGTTCTGCTTCTTGAACTTCTTCACATTCAAGGCCTCTGCAGCTTGAACATTGGAGCTTGCAGAGCCTCTGTTGGCTGTCTTCTGGAGTTCTTTGGCCATCAAGGCTGAATAGACTTCTGCATAGGTGATAGGTTTATCTCTTCCATAGATAATTGCATCACTTAGCTGGTCATACGAGCTAGGCAAGGCATTCAATGTGAGAATGGCCTTATCCTCATCTGAGATCTTGACATCAACAGATCCCAGGTCATCAATGATCTTGTTGAACTCCTCTAGCTGCTCAATGATGGACCTATCTCCAGAAAAACTATAGGCATACAGCCTCTTCTTGAGATACAGCCGGTTAGCCAAGGATTTGGCCAAGTAAACTTCATCTAACTTGTCCAAGATCTCCACCGCAGTCTTGGCTTCTTGAACTTCCCTCAAGACCTTATCTCCAAGGCACAGAATCACTGCAGAATGTGCCTTGAGCTGCATTTCCTCCATCTTTGCCTGAGCTTTTTCATCAAGCACTGGAGCCTTTCCTCTCTCCTCTGGTTTTGCAAGAACTGCCGCCAAGCCTTGTTGAATTAAAACCGCCTTCATCTTCATCTTCCACAGGCCATAATCATTCTTGCCTGTGAACTTTTCTGCATCAAGCCTTGCTGCCATCTCTGAAACCGTTTGATCCTCTGCAAATCAGCTTCAATATCCCTTTCCCACAGACGGCGCCACTTGTTAGGATTCGCACACACAAGGCTTTCACACACTCAATAAGATCACACACACACTCACTGTTGTATGAGATCACACAATGCAGAAAACACACACACTCACACTTTGAGTATTGAAGATGATAAACTTGGAGAGAAAACTGGAAAACTCTTTATTGATTAAACTCTTTTTCTAAACTACATACACGGTGAGCTATTTAAAGCTCTATAATCAAGTAGCAACTGCTACTAACTAACTACAAGAAGAATCAAGAAAGCAAGAAGAATAACCGCTACATCTCAGCTAACTAACTGCTGCTCCAACGGCTAGTTCGGCTAGGTTGCTTCTACCTTCTCGGTTCAAGACCGAACTCCTTCCTCGGTTCAAGACCGAACTCCTTCCTCGGCTTACAACCGAACTCCTTCTCGGCTTACAACCGAACTCTTCCTTCTCGGCTCGGCTTACAACCGAACTCTTCCTTCTCGGCTCATTCCAGCTCAACGCCGAGCTTCCTTACCGAGCTTCCTTACCGAGCTTCCTTACCGCTGAGCTTACCGACTTCTGCCTTCTTCTTCTCGGCTAGTTCCAGGCTAGTTCCAGCTCGGTAAGCCGAGCTTACCGAACTCCGTTCTAGCCGAGCTTCTTCCAACTGAAATGAGCACTCCATTATTACATTTTTCTTCTTTTTTGAATATTATTTTCCCTACAAAAATGTTATAGGGATAAACACGTAAGGTTTCTAATTTTTTTAATAATTGGACTATAATTTGATAATGCAATGGAAAATCGGAATATAATTGACATTTAGCCACCGATTTATTAATGATCGATAAACTTGGTGTGTAAACAAACACAAAACGCCAAAAATGCCATTTTAATCCTGTTTCATTACTACATTTTTTTGCTATATTGTATTCTTAATAATATTTAGAGTAGATATTTTCATTGGATTTCAGTAATATATTCTTTTTGATAATTATTTTTGCTTTAAGTCTACAAAAATAGTTAAGAAAGTTAAAATAAATTATAAAATCTAATTATGAGAAAAGGATTCGAGATCTAAAATGCAGATTAATTAAAAGTAATAGACTAGTTCATGCCAATTGTTTGAAATTGGTTGATTAATAGTAAAATTCTGTGTTTTATACACAACACGGGGTGATGTAGTTTTGGCCACCGTAGATGATATAAATAATAAATCCCTACTTTTCACATGGGAATTATTTCATTGGCTATAAATAAAGTCCATGATGTTGATGGGTGATACCGAAATCCAGGGGATAAAAGGAAATACTAATAAAGAAATCCTAATTTGTAAAATGACAAGGATGATAAGATCAAATTTT
This sequence comes from Salvia splendens, assembly GCF_004379255.2. Classification (NCBI taxonomy): domain Eukaryota; kingdom Viridiplantae; phylum Streptophyta; class Magnoliopsida; order Lamiales; family Lamiaceae; genus Salvia; species Salvia splendens. The sequence continues at coordinate 13,183,336 of NC_056038.1, forward strand.
ATAATGTTTGGCATCGAATGATCGAATAATTGGAAAGTAGACTCATTCTCATCCTAATTATTTAGCCTTATAGTTAATTAATTTAAATAGACCCTTTAATTCTGAGTCATGGGATGTTGTAGAATAATGATCAAAGGAGTTCACTGCTTGCTTGTGTTTCACCAAAAGGATCGAGTAACCCTATTTTACATATCAAAAAGTACACTCTAAACAAAGTAATTTTTTATTAAATGTTAGCACATTAAATTTAAAGAAATCAATAGAGGCGAAGAGCTAGAAATTGAATATTCAAGAGAGAGAGATTGCCCAACGACTCCAATATGAAAATGGTCGGCACATTTTAATCCCCTTCCTTCTCAAATAATATTACCTCGTTCCATAAAAAATAGTCTAATTATTTAACGATATGAATTTTAATAAGAAATTGATAAGATAAGAGGGATGGAAGAAAAAAATAGAAAAGTACGAGAGAAATTTTACATTTTTAAAATGAGGCTATTTTTCATGAACACCCCAAAATGACAAAATGAAACTATTTTCCGTGGACGGATGAAGTAATACTAAGGGTATCCACTATGGATAGCCGCGGTTTGGGGCGGAAGCGGGGCGGCTTATAGTGGCGTTGGTGTCCGCCCCCAGGGCGGACGAGGAAATGGGGGTGGTAGGCGGCGGACGGGCTTCAGGCGACTCCGGGGCGGACGCGGCTGATAGGCTGGGCGCTTATAGTGGCGTGGTGTTCGCCGCGCCGGTGGACGAATTTTTTTTCTTTTATTCAATTTAATTTACCTATAAATACACCTCGTTCCATTCATTATTTTCACACCATTCCAACTCTTCATCACTCAAAATTTCTCTCACTAGAATTTATGGTCGAAAATGGACAATTTGCGCAGGACCACATCACATAACACACTCCAGACCGATTTGATTGAAGAAGTGTGGGCACGTAGGGGAGGTGGCGGCGCAGTGTGAACATCTTAGTGATTTGTACTAGATTAAATTTTCGTTGTATAATTTTTCATGTACTTTAGTACGACGAAAATTTAGTGTTTAATTTTAATTTTTATTTCTTCACGTATAGCCGTCTTCTTCTAATTACGTATAGCCCGATAAATTTATTCATAATTGCTTGAAACATTATAAAATGAAAATTGATTATAAAATTTGGGGGCTATTGGTGGTGTCCACTATAGTGGCGGAAACAAAATTTTGGGACTATGGACAACAAAATTGAGGCTATGGACAAAAACTGGGGCGTGGCTATTGGGGTGTCCGCCTTATAGTGGACAGTCTAATGATACAATAGTCATCAAAATAGCAAATCAGACCCTCGTTTCTGTCATAAATACATTACCACTACGTACATACATTTTAGTCATCAAATCAGACCCTCGTTTTCTTCATAAATACATTACCACTACGTACATACATTTTAGTCATCAAATCAGACCCTCGTTTTCTTCATAAATTCATCACAACTGGCAAAAAAAATAGAAATGTTAAAACACTATTTGGCCCCATGCATGTTGAAGTTAGCTAGCTGGACGATTTGACCAAAAGGAACAAGTTGAAGTTATGGTCCCATTTCAACCAACATCAACTAATTAGGGTAGATCTGCAGGTCACACACTATGTTACATGCATGCTTCAAAATTATTTTATTATTCTAAGAATATATTTGATTTTATTAAAATGATAGTTTGCATTGAAAGGAAACTAAATGGTGCATTGCAGTAGTTTGGTCCTAATAAATGCAAGAAAGTAGGTTTACCCAAAGCTTGTATTTGTCTTTTTTGTTTTAAAAAATGCAATAATATGAAAAGGGGTGATCATGCAATCATGTTTAAAGAGAAATGGAAATAAATGTAGTGAGTTCTAAGATACAATTCCCCACCTAAATTAAACCAAACATGATTTTTATTTGATATATTGGTAATTGGTTAGTTAGGAATAATATAATCATTGGCATGGGGAAATAATATGATTGCGAGTTGTATCAAACACTGATTCTTTAAAAATAAGCTACTACTCCCCCCGTCTCATGTTTGCACTGTTACTTTTCGGCTCGTCACAAACTCCTTACACTATTTATAGTTTAAGTTAAAATTAATGCATTTAATTAATATATTAGTTTAAGTTAAGAGCTCATTTATTAAGTGATGTCTCATTACACTTAAAATTCTAATTTAATTACACTAAAAAATCAATCCCAAATTTATGACCTAAAATGAAAAGTGCGAGTAACATGAGACGGAGTACTTAATTTGGAGCTAAGATTTAAAGTCCATGGCAAGGTGCACATGCAAGGAATAAATATTACAATGATTATGACTACTTCGCTATTTTGTCTTCTTGCGATATTGTTCTAGTACAATTTGGTATCATTCGGTTGTCATAACTAATTATTATATAATAATCTATCTTGGATTAAATTGTGAAATTATTTTAATTGAAGGGATAGCTATTACTAGTTATCACATGATTATCTATCTAGGATTAAGTTATGAGATATTCAATTTCCTGAATCAAACACAATCCTAGAAATTAACATATTACAAACTTTAAATATGTTGATTTTATGGTATAATTTTGTCGATTATATTAACTTTAAAACTAACTCAAGTCAACATATTTAGAACCATAATCCGCATAGATTGAAAATTCAATCTGCATATATTAGAAACAATCAGTGTATAGTAGAAATTCAATCAGTATATATGAGAAACTCAATCAATTTATACTATAAATTTAATCAGCAATATATAAAAATCTTAATCAGTACTACTATATATAACAAACTCGATCAACATATAGTAGAAACTCAATCAATATATACTGAAAATCAATCAGTATATAGTAGAATATTAAATAGAACTACTACCATATTAGAAATTTAATTAGTAGTTATACATAAAACTCAATTAGTATACATTACAAACTTAATCAGCAAATAATTTAAAATTAATCAATACTCCATGTATTTTAAAACTCAATTGGTATAGCATATTACAAATTAAATCAGCATATCTATAGAATACAATCAACATATCAAATTTCTCAATGCGTACATATGCAATTACCATTTCTTTAAAATCTTCCAAACTACTTTTAATTTGATATTCCATATTGTTTGTGAAAATATTATTTAAATCAAGAGAGTTATATAAATTTGACATTTTGAGATATTGTGAAAATGCAAAATGCCCTTATTCTATTATTTTAAGAAAACCTTGATTACCACGTGGAGGAATCGAGTTCATAAGATTTGAAATTTTAAGTGGTTCAAATTTAGTCTTAATTAGCCTATAAGAGTTGGTTATTATTTGAATACATCTATTTATATATATAAAGAGAGAGAGTTGTAATTAAAAAAATTAATAACTCAATCTTCAAGATTAAATATTTAAGTCATTAAAGAGGTATATTAATCATGATGATTTTTTGTTAATTAATTCAGTTAAGAAAAGTGAAAAATAAGGATTAAAATAAGAATGTGCTATTTTTTTTCTAAGAATAATTTTGATTCTAGTATAGATCACAACAGAGGTGTATATGTTTAAAGATTAGATAGAGTCTTATGTGTGCAATATTAATATTCCTAAGTTCTTAAAATAAGTTGAAAGAAAGTAATAAGGTAATTGTTGAATATTGGTGGACTTCATTTGGGCCTGGTTTATTTGTAGCCCATGTGTATTGTAATTGGGCCTGACCCAATTCACTCACCTCTTACTCCTGGATGCCGCCACGTGCCCCTCTCACTCGGATCCTTGTCTCCAGCCGTTGGATCCAGGTTTGTGTTTGTTATGAGAGTGAGACCCTTGGTCTTTCTCATTTTCACTCTCATATTCTCACTCTCTCTCTACGCTCTCAGACGCTCTCTCTGTTCTCTCACTCCCTCTCTTCTGTTCTTCTTCTCCGACGGTTCTCCGCCGGATTTCTGATGCTCTCTCACGGTTGAAAGTGTAGAGGAGCTTGCTACAGTAATTAGGGAGGCAACCACTTCGGTTGCTGAGTAGTTGGTGAACTAGGGTTTTGTTTTGGAGCGTGTTCTGTGAGGTCTTGTTTCTTGAACGGTTAGATCTGGTGTTTAGGGGTTGTGTTGGCCTGGAATCAGGAGTGTGAGGTGATTCACCGGTTGATTCGGCGGTACTCCTTTGGATCTGAGTTCTGGAGAATAGGCTGTGTCATCGGCGGGTGTCTGAGCCGTTGATTGTTGTTTCTTTCATGTGTACTTAAGTTCTCTTGTCTATTTGTGACAGATCTGAGAAGATCTGTTTTCTTTGTGTTTCTGACTCGTTTACTTAGTGTACAGGTTGAAGGAGCTGGAGATAGGAAGCTATCGTGAACATGTGTAATAGATAGCTTACTTTTCTGTAATCTGTATTTGAGATTGGTTGTAATCTTGAATGTATTATCAGTCGCTTGGTTGGAGTTTGACTGAGCTCCCTATTCAAGAATAAAGAGGTCTTGGTAATTAGTGAACCCGATCTAGTCTGATCCCTACAGTGGTATCAGAGCCACGGGGGGACTAGATCGGCACGCCAAGTCGCATAAGGAGGTGGGCAAGTGGAATCCTCCTTCGAGAGGGGGTTCACTCTGGTAAATTGGCTGTAACCTTCTTGTTTTACTGTTTTCTGTTGTAGTTGCCAACCTTAGGCTTGGGTTATTGTTGCTGGTAGTTGGTTCTTGGCAAGAACTTAGGTTTTATTTGCTTTCTTGCTATCTGTTGTTGCTTCTGCTGCTGTTTGATAGTGCTCTGTGTATCTGACCTCATTTCACTTGGCCACCAAGCACTGATACTGCCAAAGTGACCCCCTGCGCCCTCCAAGAGTGAGTGATTGCGAACTGGGATAGCCTTTGCCAGTGTGCTCGTGACAGTCAGGGATTTTGAGGCTGGTTGTCTGTGAGAAAGTGTGTTCTAAGTGTTTGCTAAATGTCTCTGTGCTTTAAGGTGTGTAAGGCTCTCTGTGTTTGTCTTGCTTCTTGTGCTCTTGTGAAAATTTTTGCAAAAATGACTCAACCTGTTGGTTTGATCCCTTTCAATGGTAAAAATGATTTTGTGATCTGGAAACAGAAAATGAAATGTGTTTTGATTCAACAAAAGGTGTTTAAAGTTGTTGATGGTTCCTTACCTGAGGGTACTGATCAGGATAAAATTGATGAGATGAATGAGTTGGCTAGAGCCACTATTGTGTTAAATCTGTCTGATTCTGTGATTAGGAAGGTTGATCATATTGAATCTGCTTCTGAAATGTGGAAAAATCTTGATACTCTGTATACTGAGACTTCTATGTCTTCTAGAATGTATCTGCTGGAAAAATTGTTCAAATTTAAGCTTGATTTGTCTAAAGACATTGATGATAATATTGATAAATTTCAGAAGCTTGTGCAAGACATTAAAAGGTCTGGTGATAAAACTATAGATGAATACACAAGCATAGCTCTTATGAATGCCATACCTGATTCCTATAGTGATGTTAAAGCTGCCATTAAGTATGGCAGGGATTCTGCCCCCCTTGATTTAATTGTGAGCTCCTTAAAATCTAAAGAATTGGAATTAAGGGAAAGAGCTGCAGATAAGAGTGCTTTTAATAAGGCTCTAAATGTCAGAGGTAGATCTCAAACTAGAGGGGGTAAAGACTCTAATAATGGATCAGGCTCCAACTCTAAGCCTAGAAAAAAGTATAGATCTAGATCCAATAGCAGGGATCCTAAATCTTTTAGGAAGTGTTTCAATTGTGGGGAAGTAGGACACTACAAAAAGGAGTGCACTAAGCCTAAAAGGAAGAAAAACTCCAATAATGACACTCAAATTGAAAATCTTGCTAATGTGGCTAAGTATGATGCTGATAATGAATGTGTTTTCATGGTGCATGATCTGATGTTTATTAATGCCTCTCCTGATTGCCCCTTTACCTCAAATGACTGGCTCTGTGACTCAGGTTGCACTTATCATGTTAGTCCTTACAAGGAGGTCTTTTCTGAGCTAAAACCTGTTACTAATACTTATGTGTCTATGGCTGATGACAAGAAATGTGAAATTCATGGTATTGGCACTGTGTGTTTAAAGTTTGACAATGGTTATGTGCTCTGCCTGGAAAATGTGAGATATGTCCCTGATCTATGCTACAATTTGATGTCTTGCACTGCTCTTGAAGCTGCTGGGATGGGGGGAAAGTGGGGGGATGGTGGCATGAAAATTTGCAGAGGATCTATGTGTCTCTTTAAGGCCAGCAAGAAATGTGGTTTATATGTCTGCAATGCTTTGCCTCTGTCATGTGAAAATGCCTATGCTAATGTGGTTAAAAGTAATAAAACAATGTTATGGCATGAGAGACTAGGGCATATGAGTCAAAAAGGTTTAAACATTCTGAAAAAGCATGCCATCTTATCTGATTCTGATGTGGTTGATAGTTTACCTTTTTGTGATACTTGTGTGCTGGGTAAACAACACAGGGTCTCTTTCCCTTCTCCTGTGCCTACTAATGTGAGTAACTGTATTTTGGAATATTTGCACATGGATGTTTGGGGGCCTGCCTCTGTGTCTTCTCATTCTGGTTCAGTGTACTTCCTATCCATTATTGATGATTTCTCTAGGAAGGTGTGGTGTTTTCTCATGAAACATAAGTATGATGTCTTTGAGAAACTAAAAACCTGGAAGATTTTGATTGAAACTCAAACTAGTAAGAAGATTAAAGCAATCAGGACTGATAATGGCTTGGAATTCTGCAATAAACAGATTGATGACTTATGTGCTGCATATGGTATTAAAAGACATAGAACTGTTCCTTATACACCTCAACAAAATGGGGTGGCTGAAAGGATGAATAGGACTTTGCTTGATAAAGTAAGATGCATGCTTAGTAAATCTGGTTTATCTAAGAAATTTTGGGGTGAGGCTTTGTTGACTGCTGCTTACTTGATAAATAGATCTCCCTCTGTGCCTCTCAATGGACAATGTCCTGAATTTATGTTTACTGGTAAACCTATATCTCTTTTTCATCTCAGGGTGTTTGGCTGTGCAGCTTTTGTGCATAACAAAACTGATAAACTTGAGCCTAGATCTAGGAAATGTGTTTTCCTTGGATATCCTGAGGGTGTTAAGGGTTATAGGATCTGGATAAGGGATGAACCAGGGTTTAAGGTCATAATTAGCAGGGATGTTGTCTTCAATGAAGCTGAATTCCCTTGCCTAAGGTTGACAGTTGACCAAACTCCACAATCTGTGGACAATGATCCTCTTATGGAGGTAGAGTCTACAGAGCCACTCACTGGTGTGGAGAATCAGAATAATACTCCAAGTGAGGTGGAGCAGCCATTCTGGAACACTTACCCAGTCTTTACACCTGATGAGACACCCAATGAGGGAAATTTAAATGATATTGTGCCTCAAAATGTGGATAACATGGCTGATAATAATGATATGCATGCTAGTCCTGTAAGGAATAATTCTCCTGTCCAGAATATTATGCAAAGTCCCTCTGGGGTGCAGAATGCCATTGATAATACTGACTTGAGCAATTATGTGTTAGCTAGGGATAGAGCTAGAAGACAGAATGTTTCAAAACCTACCAGATTTGTTGGCTTGATTGCTCTTATTAATTTGGCTTTTAATGTGCATGAGTCTGATGGGGATGAACCCCAATCTTATAAGCATGCAACTAAATCTATGTTTTGGAATCAATGGCAAAAGGCTATGTTAGAAGAGATGCATTCTCTTAAGATTAACCTTACCTGGATACTTGTTCCTTTGCCTCCTGGAGCATCTGTGGTAGATTGCAGGTGGCTATACAAACTGAAAAATGAGGTGGAGGGTCTGAGGTACAAGGCCAGATTAGTTGCAAAAGGGTTTACTCAACAAGAGGGGGTAGACTACACTGAAATTTTTGCTCCTGTTGTTAAATTCACTACTGTCAGATTGATGCTTGCTTTGTGTGCTCACTTTAATTGGGAATTAAAACAGATGGATGTCAAAACTGCCTTTTTGCATGGTGATTTAGATAAACCTATCTACATGAAACAGCCTGAAGGCTTTGTTGATCCCAAGTTTCCCAATCATGTGTGTTTACTAAAAAAGGCTTTGTATGGTTTGAAACAATCTCCTAGGCAATGGAATATTAAGTTTAACAGTTGTATGCATAAATTGGGTTTTGTAAGAAGCACTTTTGATGCATGCTTGTATGTTAAGGATCTTGTTTCCCCTGTGCCTGTGTTCTTGTTACTGTATGTTGATGACATGCTTATTATGGGACCTTGTCTGAAAACTATAAAGTCTGTTCAGTCTGCTTTAAGTGAGAATTTTGACATGAAGGATTTAGGTGATGCTCAGAAGATCTTAGGGATAAATATTTTCAGAGATAGGAAGGCTTCTACCCTTGTGTTGCATCAGGAACCTTATGTGTGCAAAATTCTTAAAAAATTTAACATGTTTGATTCAAAGCCTGTCTCTGTTCCTCTGGCTTCTCATTTTGTGTTGAGTAAAGATCAGTGTCCTCAAACTAAGTCTGATATTGATGCTATGAAGAAGATTCCTTATGCTAATGCAATTGGGTCTGTAATGTATTTGATGGTAAGTACTAGACCTGATATTGCCTATGTTGTTTCATGCCTCAGTAGATATATGTCAAATCCTGGATCTGTGCATTGGGAAGCTCTGAAATGGCTACTGAGATATCTCAAACATACTGCAAGATATGGATTGTGTTATTCTAAGTGTAAAGATGGTGTTTCTTTAACTGGTTTTGTGGATTCTAACTATGCTAATGACAGGGATAAGAGGAAGTCAACTACCTCCTATGTGTTTACTGTTTGCAGCTCTTGTATCAGTTGGAAGTCTCAATTGCAGCATATAGTGGCATTGTCCACTACAGAGTCAGAGTACATTGCTATCACAGAAGCAATGAAAGAAGCAGTTTGGTTAAAGGGAGTTCTCACTGAGCTCAAATTTCTGAAGCTATCTCCCTCTGTGTTTTCTGATTCTCAGTCTGCAATACAGTTATGTAAAAACCCTGTCTTTCATGATAGAACTAAACATATTGATGTAAGGTTCCATTACATTAGGGACATAGTAGAAAAAGGTGAAGTTTTTCTGCATAAGGTGCACACTGATAAAAACCCTGCTGATATGGGTACAAAACCTTTGCCTGCTGAAAAACTTATTTTCTGCATCAAATTCCTGCATTTTGATTTAGGATAGTTGCATGTCCCGGGGATAAAAAGACCTCAGTCATCCTACCTTCCTTGGTAAAGCTGGTATGAGGACTGAGGCAAGAAGCCCTCCTAGACTAATGGGTTTAGTCCCTCTGGTGTCTGGAGGCAGTTTTGGTGGTTCCCAAAAAGCCAGTGGACCTTGTCCTTTGGGGCTGAGGGGGCTGCCATATAGGCTGTGATGAATTAAACCTTAGCCGGTTGATACTAGCTGGTTTCACAGAATGGAAGTCCAAGGTGGAGTATGTTGAATATTGGTGGACTTCATTTGGGCCTGGTTTATTTGTAGCCCATGTGTATTGTAATTGGGCCTGACCCAATTCACTCACCTCTTACTCCTGGATGCCGCCACGTGCCCCTCTCACTCGGATCCTTGTCTCCAGCCGTTGGATCCAGGTTTGTGTTTGTTATGAGAGTGAGACCCTTGGTCTTTCTCATTTTCACTCTCATATTCTCACTCTCTCTCTACGCTCTCAGACGCTCTCTCTGTTCTCTCACTCCCTCTCTTCTGTTCTTCTTCTCCGACGGTTCTCCGCCGGATTTCTGATGCTCTCTCACGGTTGAAAGTGTAGAGGAGCTTGCTACAGTAATTAGGGAGGCAACCACTTCGGTTGCTGAGTAGTTGGTGAACTAGGGTTTTGTTTTGGAGCGTGTTCTGTGAGGTCTTGTTTCTTGAACGGTTAGATCTGGTGTTTAGGGGTTGTGTTGGCCTGGAATCAGGAGTGTGAGGTGATTCACCGGTTGATTCGGCGGTACTCCTTTGGATCTGAGTTCTGGAGAATAGGCTGTGTCATCGGCGGGTGTCTGAGCCGTTGATTGTTGTTTCTTTCATGTGTACTTAAGTTCTCTTGTCTATTTGTGACAGATCTGAGAAGATCTGTTTTCTTTGTGTTTCTGACTCGTTTACTTAGTGTACAGGTTGAAGGAGCTGGAGATAGGAAGCTATCGTGAACATGTGTAATAGATAGCTTACTTTTCTGTAATTTGTATTTGAGATTGGTTGTAATCTTGAATGTATTATCAGTCGCTTGGTTGGAGTTTGACTGAGCTCCCTATTCAAGAATAAAGAGGTCTTGGTAATTAGTGAACCCGATCTAGTCTGATCCCTACAGTAATATTCTGCAATCATATCGAAGTGATTAATTTAGAAAATTGTGATTACTACAGTATAACTCTGCAACTTTAACCGGCCAATTGCATTAGATATAAAAAGGGTACTCTAAAAAAAAGCATCAGTTTACTTAAAATTGAAAAAACAATATATTTGTGTAATCTTCTATATAAGCTGTTTATTCGTGAATTGAACTTATCCATACTCTTTATTGATTACGTTTTATTATATATTTATATTCTTGCAATCTTATTTGATGTAGCTTTCAGAACACCACATAATGTCCCTATATACAATTTGTGTGACATATACCAATTATTAGTTAGAAATTAATTCGAGAAACGAAAAGCGTAGGGATTAAGTCAAGCTCGAGCTCTTTAATAAGCTCGATTTTATTTAATAA